>NW_020174046.1:604697-614239 GCF_003031525.2 Neophocaena asiaeorientalis asiaeorientalis | reverse complement strand
GGGGAGGTGGCGTTTGGTTTATGTGGCCCAGGTGCGCGGTGGGTGACGCTGCGAGGGATGACGCGAGGCTCGAGGGTGTTTAGGGGAGGTCCTGGGGCGCGAGGGGGGAGCCTCCTGTCAGCCATACCAGGGAGGGTGGTTCGCAGAAGGCCCCACGTCTGTCTCCCCTTTTTTTACAATTCGGAATCGGAGGCTCAGAGAGCAGACCGTACGGTAGGTAGGTCCGAGGGCCTTGACTTTTCTTTCCAAATTCAGTACCCCTTGCCCCAGTGAGAAACACGGGGCGACGTGCCTGAGGGAATTCGGTGCCCCAGGTGTGGGGAAATGTGGAAAGGTGTTCATAACGTTTTTGGAAGGGGGCGTTGCCAGCGGTATTGGACTTTTCATGAGAAATGGGGCTGTTCACTTATAAATAACCTTAAGTAATTTGGTTAACCTGCCAGTACTTTTTCCTTATTGGAAACGTGAGTAGTATGGTACTCAGCTGGTAATAGTTGTAAGCACTAAAGGTAGTTTGTAAAGCACCTGGCACCCGCCCCGCCCACTCCAAGTGTTAGTGCAGTGAATATGATTGCAATTCTTTGACCTCAAAATATTTGTCCTGTCTTATGGGAAACATCAGTTTACACATTATTTTAAGAGACTTTTTATTTTGAAATATTTTACAATTACAGAAAAGTTACAAAAGTAATACAGAGTTCTCTACAATTTCCTTTAATGTTAACATCTTACATAACTATAATGCAATTATCAAAAGTAAGAAATTAACTTCAGCACAACGCTGTTAACTAAATCACCAACTTTCTTCAGATTTCATCGTTTTTTATACTAAAGTCCTTTTTCTGTTCCTCGATTCAATCTAAGATCCCACGTTGCATTTAGTTGGCATGGCTCCTGAATCTTCTCCAGTCTGTGACAACTTCTAAGTCTCTTCCTGTCTTTCATGACCGTTACACTTTGGAAGAGTCCTGGTTAGTTATTTTGTAGAGTGTCCTTCAATTGGGTTTTGTCTGATGTTTTCTCAAGATTAGATTAAGGTTGTGTACTTTTGTTGATACCACAGAAGTGTATATGCCCTTCTCAGTAGTTCATCATATGAGGGGTACATTATATGACACACTGCATTTGATATTGCTCTTGATCACTTGGTTAAGGTGGTGTCGGCTGGGATTCTCTAATGTAAAGTAACTATTTTTCCCTTTGTAATTAATCAGTATCTTGGGGGAGAACTACTTTTAAACAATGCAAATATTCATGTTTCTCCTCAAACTTTAATTTGTTGATTTTAGCATCCATTGATGATCTTGCCTTCAGTAATTATTACTGTAATGTTCTAATGGTGGTTTTCTGTTTCCCTCATTCCTTCGTAATTTACTAATTGGAGTTTTTCTGTAAGGAAGAGCTGCATCTTCATCCCATTTATTTATTTATTGTTAATTTTTTGTATCTGTATGGACTCATTTATTTTTCTATTGGTTATTTTCCTACACTTTCGTTATTTGTTTTATGTCTCAAATTGTTCCAGCTTCGTCCATTTCAAGTTTTTTCAGGTTGCTTCCTGTGCCCTTTTTATAGGCTCTCATCCTTTTTTGAGAACTTCCTTGCTTTTTGGATGCTCCAAGCTTCTCTTGCATTTTCCCTGCCCTGGAATCCACCATTTCTCCAAAGACCCCTGCTTTCTTTGTTTGGAGAGTAGTATTTAAACACCAAGGATCTGGGCGCTAGGTGTGCTCATTGCTGCTGGGTTATCATTACTTCCAGTGCCTGGCAGAAGACATCTTAGAAGCGTGTGTGTGTGTGTGAGTGTATGTATATATTTCTAGCTGTATATACAGTTGTCCCTTGGTATCCACAGAGAATGGTTCTAGGACCTGCAGTGGATAGCAAAACCCGAAGCCACTTAGGTCACATAGTTGGCCCTTTGTATCTGTGGTTCCATATCCACGGATTCAACTCACTGTGGATCATGTAGTATTTATTGAAAAAAATTCACTGTAAGTGGACCCTCTCAGTTCAAATCCATATTGTTCAAGGGTCAACTGTAAATCCATATATTTCATGGAGATACAGGCACACATGTGTATATTCATGCATCTGCAAAGGTTTATATTTATTTGTATGTTTATCTGTATATATATATATATATATATATATATATATATATATATAATATATATGTAAGTGTAAGTATATATACATATACTTGTTTTTAAGCAATGATTAAACTTCCAGAAATATTTCCATCAAATGATTTTTAGCCTCTCAGTTTCTTGTAGATTATCATTTTACATTGAAATGTAAAGATGCCTGTATTTAAAAATTAGAACCCTGACACATAAGGTAAAAAAGTAATGTATTATTGATAATCTTTGAGTAAATGACATAAAAAGGAAAATATTGATTTTTTGGAAGATGTCTCATTTCTCTTACTTCACGGAAGACTGATGCAGGTTCATGAGCCTGTCAATATTATTTGAATTAATGCATATTCCTTACTATTGATTGCTTTAACAGTGATTGTCATAGCTGATTTATGGGCACTTATGCCTGTTAAATATTTTAAGAAGTAAATATCAGATTTGTATATATAAGTAGATTGACTTGAATAAACAACAAGGTTGGATGTTAACATTACGCCTTTTGATTTAATCCATATTATAATACATTATGCAAGATGTATTTTTAAGATAGCAGCAAAAATTCACTAAAAGTTGATATTAGATCACATTGCTTACTAGAATTAAGTGCAGAATTCTAAGAATAAAAAAAAATTTAAATTTGAGGTAACAATTCTCATGACACGTGGAAATTTATCTAACATCTATGAGAAAAATCAAACAAAAATATAAAATTTGCCTATCCTTTTACTATACTTAAACTGGATTTGTTCCTATTGCTTAGAATAGATCAGAATATAGGATTACAATTCTTAGTTTCAGTTTGCTATGATGACTGATACCCAATATTTCCCAAATAATTGAGAGAAGGTGTGATGAATTGGGAAGCAAAGAGGGGGTCTATATATATATGTCATTCTATATTTAGCATGAGTATCTATCTCTGACTTGAGATATGATATATAATAACTATAGTTATTTACCAAGGAAACTACTTTAAAAAAATTATTGAAGTATCATATATGTACCATAAATATTTTTTTTACTGATAGAGTTGTGCAAACATTACCATGTTCTAACTTTAGAAGATTTCCATTACCTCCAAAAGATACCTGGTGCCCACTGCAGTCACTCCCTGTTTCCAACTCCAGTCCCAGAGTTGGAATTACTAATATACTTACTGTCTCTAAAGATTTACTTTTTCTGGACATTTCACATAAATAAAATCATACAAAACGGGGTCTTTTGCATCTGGCTTCTTTCATTTAGTACTTTATTTTAGAGGTTCATCCATGCTGCAACATGTATCAATATTTTATTCATTCTTTATTGCCAAATACTATTCCATTGTAGGGATAACCACAACATTTTATACATTCATCAGCTGAGGGATGTTTGCATTGTTTCCACTTTTGGGCTATTACAAATATTGTTACTATGATCATTCATGTAAAAATCTTTATATGGACATACTTTTTCATTTCTCTTATGTAGTCTAGGTGTGGAATTACTGGATCATATGGTAAATTTATGCTTAACTTTTATGAAACTGCCAAACTATTTTCCAAGTAGCTGCACCATTTTACATTCTTACTGACAATGTATGAAAGTTCTAATTTTGTTACATCCTTGACAATATGTTGTTGTGTTTTTTTTGTGGTATGTGGGCCTCTCACTGCTGTGGCCTCTCCCATTGCGGAGCACAGGCTCCGGACGCACAGGCTCAGCGGCCATGGCTCACAGGCCCAGCCACTCTGCGGCATGTGGGATCCTCGCGGATCGGGGCACAAACCCGTGTCACCTGCATCGGCAGGCGGACTCTCAACCACTGCGCCACCAGGGAAGCCCGACAATATGTTTTATCTGTCGTTTTGACTGTAGCTATCCTAATAGATGTGAACTGTTTAATCACTGTGGTTTTGATTTGCATTTCCCTAATAGCTAACATTGTTGTGCATCTTTTCATGAGCTTATTAACCATTGCACGTCCTTGTTGAGAAATGACTATTCAAATCATCTGCCTGGGTTTAAATTGCACTATCTGTCTTTTTGTGTGCTTGGTATTATATCTAAGAAATCATTGTCTAACTAAGAAATCATTTTCTAATCCAAGGTCATAAGAACTTATGTATTCCTCTAAAGGTTTTATACTGTTATCTTTTACCTTTAGATCTACAATCCATTTTGAGTGAATTTTTTTCTTTTACGGTGTGAGGTAGGAGTCCAAATTCATTCTTTTGCATGTAGATATTGTCTCAGCACCATTTGTTGAAAACACTATTGTTTCCTCATTGAATTGCCTTTTTTTCCACGTGTACCTGTCACATTTTCCTCTTTTGGGGCATGCCTCATAACTTCTCTTGAAAATTGGACATTTTAGATAATATATTGTAACAGTTCAGGATCTTAACTCTCCCTGGCCCTGAGGGTTGCTGTTGTTTGTTTAATTACTATTTATTTGCTTAGTAAGTTGGCGGAACTAACTCTTTGAAGTCTATTTCCATTGCAGTGCTGTCTCTGACAACCCAGCCCAGGTGGTTTTTATCTTTTTTACCTGATTACCCAGAAATTGTCCCAGGTCAGCATGAGTCACTTATTGGTCAAAAGATGTGCTTAAGTCCCCTTGGCCTGGTAGACATTTGCCTTTTGCAATTCAATGCATGTATGGTTAGAGACTGCTTCCACAGTTCAAAGAGTGTATTACATGTTTGCACCCCGACCTGACCTCATTCATTCCAGAAGTAGTAGCATGGATTTTCCCTGTATGATCACTTTTTAGACCACTTGGGAATTCACACAGTTTTCCAGTCTGCCTAGGATGGGTGTGATTTTATTTTTAAACCTGGCTTATTAATAATTACTTTTTGTCATAGTAGTTTACTGTCCAGCCAATGTTTGGTTAGAAGTCGTGCTTAAGCCCATAGTTTCAGTGAGGCTTCTGCCCTTAGCTATGTGTGTGACTTGGGGAATGTTTTAATTTCTGTCTTCTGCTCTGATTGCTCCTTGGTTGGTTCAACCTGAAGTGTGTGCAGAGTGTTGCTGTACCCTGGGGTTAGATGTGATCCCTGGTTCTCTCTGTTAAACTTGTGACTGCTCCATGATCTCAACTTTTTGCTACTGGTAAAGCTATGTGCACCCTTCTAGCTGCTCTCGGCCAAGATCACTGTTGTTTGTGACATCTCCCCTTTCTCTCACAGGCACAGGATTCTTCACATTCTTCCAAATAAAATTAATTCCTCAGGCAGGACTGGGAAGTTTATTTGTCCTATAGTGTGTCTTATACCCTATAGGGTATAACCTTTGCATAATTGCACAAGATCTGGGACCAGGGACAATTACCCATTTCTCCTGGAGTTACACCCTTGCTCTAAGACTAGGTGCTGGGCAGAGGGTGGAGAGTGTTCCCTAGTCTTCTTGGCTTTTCCCTTCCCTGGAACCTCCACCCTAGAAGCAAGGTGAAGTGAGGGTGAATGGGGCCCAGTATTCTGGTTTTCTGGTGCCTGTGCTTTTGCTGAGAGAGTGGGAACTTGGGGATAGAAGGGAGCCTTGGCTCTCTTGGCCATGTGAGCCCAAGATACAGCTTCAGCAATGTAGAGTTGAGGAAAATGAGAAATACCAGGAGTCTAGCCATCTTGTGACAATATAATTTCTTAGACTGGAAACCAGAAGGAGAGGCAGCCTATACGATGAAGTTTTTGGAGTGTGGGGAGGCAGTGGGTTGTGGCTCAAATGTCACAGACTCTCATTGTTATTACTTAAAATTTAGTAGAGTTTATTGAATGAATATTTTTCCACTTGCTGTATGCCCTTAGGATAATTTACAGAGACTTAAATTAGTTTTTTTTTTTAAATAAAATTTTCTGTATATAAATGGTTGTTTTGTTGGGTAGAGAGTCTATTGCGCTTCTTATTCCACAATTCCAGAAGAAGTCAGTCTCTCAAGCAACTTACTTCTAAAGATAACTACATTGTTTCTATTTTCAAAAGCCAAAATATTCATTTAGGGGCATAACCACTTTAGGGACTCATATTACAAGCTTCTGTAAATATTACTAAATACATTCAAATGTTTCTAGAATTACTATCATGATGATTAAAATTGCAAAATGACGGCCCTTTATCAACCATTATAAGACACATGATGCCATTATAGCAATTTTTTTCCTAAAGAGTCTTCATTTAATTGTTTTTGATAAAATATCATTTGCTATCACCAACACCAAAATCACTGTTAGCATAAACTTTAATTGATGATTTATAGTCTAATTGCCAATCCCATTCTGCACTAATTTATAATTCTACCTATGTCATAAATATGAATGGATAGTTTCCAATCGTATACTATCATGCATTTGTTAAAGGACTTCCTTTAATTACTTCCATTATTCCTGATCCTATGGTGTAGGTGGGAGAAATTTGGGTAACCCTTTGGATGCTACCACTGTTTTATGTGTCAAAATTGGATTAGATACTATGCATAATGCAAATAACCGTGTAATTATTTTGAATTTACAATGTATTTACTATGTAATTGCATAGTAAGTACCATATAATTACAAGATGATTACATGATTACTTCTGCCTTTTACCCAGCTTTAAAAGCAAAAGTTTCTGTTGCAATTACTATTGGCATTTATTGGTAAATGTTACATAGTAGGGAACAAAATATTTATCATATAATCAACCAAGCAAGCAACTGTTATTGACTCTTTTCAGTTGCAAAATTACATCTAAAAGTTATTGCAGTGAACCTAAAAATGTTCTAAAAAATGAAGTTTATCAATTAAAAACTGTTGTTGCACTTGAGGAGTTAAACATGAATACAGTGCACAGTCTGATATCTCTAAAACAGCTGATTATTGTGTACACCATTCTGTTTAACTATTGTGCTTGTGCACTTTTAATTGAAGCTTTGATTTTCTGGTTGATTTTTTAAATATTTCAAGAAAATCTTAATTGGCCAATATGAGGAGAAACTCAAGATGTAAAAGTGAATATAATACCTAAAAACACCCATACATATCATAATAAAACATATTATGACTTTAAAAAAATCATGACATACATTTTATAACATTATAAAACATAAGTATTTTATATTAAAGCAGTATTAGTGTTACAGGAAAGTTGGGGAAATAGTACAGAGTTTCTACATGCCCTACATACCCAGTTTCCACTATTATTAACATTTTGTGTTATTTTGGTGCAGTTTTTACAATAAATGAACTAATAGTGATACACTATTATGAACTAAAGTTCATAATTTATTCTGATTTCCTTAGTTTGTACCAAGTGTTCTTTTTCTGTTCTAGGATCTCATTCATGACACCACATTACATTCAGTAGTCATGACTTTTAGGCTTCTCTTGGCTAAACAAGTTTCTCAGATTTTCCTTGTTTTTGATGACATTGACAGTTTGGAGGAGTGTTCATTAGGTATTTGTAGAATATCCCACAATTGGGATTTGTTTAATGTTTTTCTCATGATTAGACAGTAACTATGTGTGTTTGGAAGGAAGACCACAAGGGCAAAGTGCTAATACCATCACATCATATCAAGAGTACATAATACAGGGCTTCCCTGGTGGCGCAGTGGTTGAGAGTCCACCTGCCGATGCAGGGGACGTGTGTTCGTGCCCCGGTCCGGGAAGATCTCACAGGCCACGGAGTGGCTGGGCCCGTGAGCCATGGCCGCTGAGCCTGCGCATCCGGAGCCTGTGCTCCGCAATGGGAGAGGCCACAACAGTGAGAGGCCCGCATATCGCAAAAAGAGTACAAATACAAGCGTGATTTATCATTGTTTGTGTTAACCTTGATTGCCTGGCTGAGGCTGTATATGTCAGAGTTCTCAGCTATGAAGAGACAGCCCTTTATCAACCAAAACTTTATCAACTTTTCTCCTTCCCATGAATTTCTACTGTTGGAAGAAATTCACTATGCACAGCCCACGATTAAGCATAGGGAAGCTATGCTCTACTTCTTTAAAGGCAGAATATCTACATAAATTATCTGAAATTCTTCTGCATGGTAGATATATCCATTCTCCTCCACTTAGTTATTTACTCAATCATTTATTTACATCAGTATGGACTCATGCATATTTATTTTATACTTTGGGTTATAATCTAACAATGCATTATTTTATTGCTCAAATTCTTCCAACTTTGGCCCTTGGAAGCTCTCACAGTTAGCTCCTGGGTTCCTTTGACATACTGGCTATTGTGAAAGTTACAAGCAAGTATGTATAAAGTTTCTACATGCATTTGTATGCAGATTTTTATGTGGACATTAGTTATCAGATCTGTTGGGTAAATATCTAGAACAGTGATTGTTGGACTAACTATAATTAGTTCTTTTTTTCTTTCTTTCTTTTGCGGTACGCGGGCTTCTAACTGTTGTGGCCTCTCCCGTTGTGGAGCACAGGCTCTGGACGCGCAGGCTCAGCGGTCATGGCTCACGGGCCCAGCTGCTCCGTGGCATGTGGGATCTTCCCGGACCGGGGCATGAACCCGTGTCCCCTGCATCGGCAGGTGGACTCTCAACCACTGAGCCACCAGGGAAGCCCTATAATTAGTTTTTTAAGAAACTGACAAGCTGTCTTCCAAAGTGGCTGTATATTTTATATGGGCACCAGTAATGAATGTGGGTTCCTCTTGCACCACATTGCTGTCAGCCATTGGAATTGTAGTTTCTTGGATTTTGTCATTGTAATCAATATACAGTGGTGTTTCATTGTTGTTTTAATTTGCAATTATTAATAACAAATTATATTGCACATCTTTTCATATTCTTACTTCCCATCTATATGTCTTCTTTGGTAACGTATGTGTTAGATCAGTTGTGCATTTTTAAATTAAGTTGTTTATCTTCTTGTGTTTTAAGAGTTGCTTATATAATTTTTATGCATTCTTTTATCTAACGTGTGATTTTGAAATATTTTCTCACAATCCGTGGTTGCATTTTGTTTTTCTTAACAGGCTTTTGCTGCAAAGGAGTTTTTAACTTAAATAAATGTAAGTGATCAACTTTTTCTTTCACAGATGGTGACTTTGGTGTTGCATCTGTATTATTTTGCTAGGCGTGTTCTAACAATGTACCACAACCTGAGTGACTTTAACAACAAAATGTATTGTCTCACAGTTCTAGAGTCTAGAAATCCAAGATCAAGGGGTCAGAAGGGCCACAGTTCCTCAGAAAGTGCTGCGGAAGGATGTGCTCCAGTCCTCTCTCCTAGTTTCTGGTAGTTCTTCGGCTTGTAGTGGCTTAACTCCCATCTTCACTTGGCATTCTCCCTGTGTCCAAATTTTCTCTTTATATAAGGACACCAATCCTATTGAATTAGGGGCTCACCTTACTCCAGAATGACCACATCTTTACTTAAACAATTGTATTTTCCACACCCCTATTTTTTTTTTTTTTTTTTTT
>NW_020174046.1:557565-604628 GCF_003031525.2 Neophocaena asiaeorientalis asiaeorientalis | reverse complement strand
TTTTTTTTTTTTTTAAAAATTTTTTTTTCCCCCCCCCCTTTTTTTTTTTTTTTTTTGGTACGCTGGCCTCTCACCGCTGCGGCCTCTCCCGTTGCGGAGCACAGGCTCCGGACGCGCAGGCTCAGTGGCCATGGCTCACAGGCCCAGCCGCTCCACGGCATGTGGGATCTTCCTGACCGGGGCACGAACCCGTGTCTCCTGCATCGGCAGGCGGATTCTCGACCACTGCGCCACCAGGGAAGCCCCACACCCCTATTTTTAAATAAGACCATATTCTGAGGTGCTGGGGAATAGGACTTTAACATGAATTCGGGGGGACTCAATATAACCCATAATAGTCTCTGAAACTCATCGCCAGTCTCATGGTCACCTAGAACTTCTCCTATGTTTTCCTCCAGAAGTTTGGTAGTATTTCATTTAACATTTAGGTCCGTGATACATTTTTAATAACTTTTTTGAAAATTGTAACATTTATTTTTGCATGTGGGCTTCCAATTATTACAGCACCACTTGTTGAAAAGATTACACATTCTTCATTGAATTACCTTGTCTCTGTCAAAATTTAGTTGAATATATTTGTGTGGATGTTGTGGGTGTTTCTCTGGACCCTCTACTCTGTTCCATTGATCTTTATGTCTATTCTTTCGCCGATGCCATGCTCTCTTGATTGTGATACCTTTAAAGTAAGTCTTGAAATCAGCTTGTGTAAGTCCTCCAACATTTTTGTTTTTCAGTATTATATTGGCTAGTCTAAGTCTTTTGTTTTTCGGGATGAATTGTAGAATCAGGTAAATTTTCCCAAGTACATGATAGGATTTGTTGAAAATTTCAGCAATAAGAACTAAAAGGACAAGTTCTTAACCTTGCTCTCTCTCTGTGGCTAGTATGTAATTCCTTGTCTGAGTGACTCAGCTATAGGACATGGAAACTTCTACCTTCTAGGAATAAGGAAGGAGTGGCTTCCCTCTCCCACAGTTGATGTCTTAGATAAGAAAAAATAGAAAGTACCATGGTGCAAGCCTTTTTAGTGAAGAGCCCTGCTTCTGCTGACAGAGGCTGCATTGTTCACTGAAGTATTGTCTTTTTCTGTAGCTGTTGAGTGCTACTTGCTTACACCTGGAGAAGCTTGAAAACCTAGGCAGTGCATTTCAATATTAAGGTACATACAAATCACCAAAAGATATTGTTGAAAAGAGTATTCTAATTCAATATGTCTGGAGTGGACCATGCTTTTGCATCTCTAACAAGCTCTCAAGTAATGCTACTGTTATTCTATGAACTACACTTTGAGTAGCAGAGAGCTAGAGAAATTTTTTCTCAAACTTGAGCATATACAAAATGACTTGTTAATATAAAGAGTCTTGGGCTTCATCCCCAGACTGATTCATTAGGTCTGAGAAGGGTTCTTTGAATTTGAATTTCTGACAAATTCCCCGGTTATGTTAAGGCTGATGATCTGGGAACCACAATTTGAAAAACACTGACCCAGAATTCTAACATACAACCACTCCAAAATGGAAAAGTACCAGAGTTCTAGCCTATCTGGCAGATTGGAGAAAAAAACAAAACAAAATCTTCTCCCTACACCTCACCACTTATTGACTCATCTGTTGTCCAGGTGGTCCAAAGTGTGATTTATGAAATGCAAACAAATCAAGAGGAAAAAGAAAATAAAATAGATTCCATCTTGGCAGAAAATGGCTATATTCTTCTGCAACTGCCAATTGGCTCCTGAATACTTCTCTCTGTCTTTCACATTTTATACACAATTATTCACAAATCCACTTGGCACTGCATTCCAAATATATACAGAGTTTAACCACTTCCTACCATCTCCACTGCTAATACCTTGAACTAGACAACACATTCTTTAATCTGATGTTACCATACCTGCTAACATGCCTCTTTGCTTTCCCCTATGTCTCTCCACAGTCTATTCTCAATATCACCTCAGAGTGATCCATTTAAAACATCAGGCAGATCACATCACTGCTCTGTTCAAAAAATGTCAGTGGCTCTTTACCACACTCAGTAAACTCACTTCTTATTAAGTCCCACAAGACTCCCTACCACCTGGCCCCCTGTTACTTATCTAACCACCACCCTTCTACCCTTCCCTCGTGCTCATTCTGGTCCTCAAAGCAGTTAGCCATGCTCCTGGCCTTAGGTCTTTGGTGTTTCCTTTACTTGCTTCTCAAAAAAATCCACAAGGGTTGCTCTCTCACCTAATTCAGGCCTTTGATCCAATATCACCTTTACAATCAGACCTTTATTGACTGCCCTATAGTAGTAACTACCTCTCTCTCCATACTTCTTTCCCTCCCTTAATTTATATTTCTTCATAGCACTTAATATTATCTGACATGAAATATATTTTTCTTATTTCTTATCTACAGTATCATAATGTAATATAAGCTGTAAGAAAGAACTTTTTTGGTGGGATGGAACTTTTTTGTTCATTGTTGCTATATGCCTAAATCCTGTGGGAGTACTTGACAGTTCAAAACAAAAATCCAAAGGATTGATCATTATCAGTGAGAATAAAAAATATGTATGAAAGAAATTCCAGAGAGTCTTACAACTGAATAATAAAAGTTCAATGGAAATGAAAAGACTATAGAAAAAGTAGTCAATAGATATACAAATACTGCACTATAAATGAATGTATAAACTAACAATAAAGAGAAAATTCTAGAAGCTTTTTGTCAGACAAAATAGGTTACCTACCAAGAATGAGAACCAGACAGCCATTGCTTTTAAACTGAAATTTAAAGTACATGGACCAATGTTTATGGACTTATAATAGAAATGGTTGTATTTCTAGAAGACTGTGCATGTTTTTGTGAGGGAAACAAAAAGCATCTGAGGGAGTCCCTCACTTGTGGTGTAGACTGCTGACTTCTTCCATGGCACTGCGTTTATATCTGGGCCCAGGACACTTCCCTACCACTCAGGTTAGCTGAAGCCTGTGACTAGGTTCTTGACAGTGAGATAGGAACAGATGTGAAATGTACTAGGTACGCGGCTTAAGATGCTTGGATGTGCTTTGTTCACCACACTCTCTTCCTTTCTCAGCTTCTACCACCTAGAAAACTCAATGCCCAGGCGTATTTAAAAAGAAACTGGGTCACTGATCAAATTTGCGGAGCAGAGATGTCTTACAAACCCAGAAAGTTCACATCAATGCAGTAAAGAATAAACCTGCCGCCAAAGGAGGGGTTCTTGCTTCTTAGCTTAAATGGGCAGATCTAGTTCCAGGCAAGATCAAGGAAGAGAAACACATATGGGTGCATATCTAGGTATATTTCTGAAATCTAAGGAGAGAGTAATAAAACAATAAAACTTTTAGTTTTTTGGCCACTATATTTTGAGAATCTTTCCCATTGTAAAGTATACCCTTCCTCCAAAATAATGCATTACCCATTTACCTTTCCTATAAAGTTTACCTAAGCAAGTATTTCAAGGGAAGAAAGAGTAACTTTCACTTCTTAATATACCTCTCTAATGTTGTAACGATGAGTTATTTTTTAGTTGTTTTTTTTTTTCCCAATCATAATATTGATTGTAGAAGAAACTGAAAAAGCCATAATTCAGTATGAGATGTTGAGTCAAATAATTTAGCTGAATTGGTTAGTAAAAAAAGAGAAAATAGCCAAAAAAATCAATAATTTTCAGAATGCTGGGGGGGGGGGCGGTTTGCCCTAGAATACTTTGTATAGACTGTTCCCTCAATCTGTCAGCTTGAAATGACTTTTCCTTCTTTTTCTTTTTGTTCTACATATATTTTTCTCATCCTACAAGACTCAATTCAAATATCACCTTCCACAAAATTCTGTCCAGACTTCATTATAACTTATATAGCACATGATTTTATGATAATCTATCTAAATGTTACCTTCTCCCTCTAGGCTGTGAAAATGTTGAATACAAGAAATGTGTCCTGTGCTGTTATTTAATGAAGAAATACTATTTATAATTATATCGACTAAGAGATGGACTTGACCATGTGCAGCTAGCCAAAATTAATAAGATAAAGGGTAGATGGAAAATGTAAATTCTTATGTTTGGGCTCAAAATAGCAATATTACAAGGGCAGGAAGAGAGAGGCCTGACTTAACCACAGTTCATATAAAATAGCTTATGAGATTTTGTTAACTACACAGCATGTGAGTCAACAAAGTAACATGGCTGCCAAAACAAGCAATAAACATAATGAAAATGTTTCACTTTGCCAGGCTCAATAAACATTATTTTGCTGTTCTGATGGTCTCTAATTAGGATAATTAAGAACTGAAGTGTCAACATTTGCTCATCTACTAATTTCCTGATTGTTCATGGACTTTAGCAACTCCGCATTTTGTTGCTCTGCATTCTACCACTCTGGTCTTTTTACATTGCCTAATAAAGATCTATGACTCACTCTTAGCTGCTTTGATGTATGTATTAGACAGTTTCCATCAATGCCCATGTAGACGATGTGATAAGATATGCATTCATAAGAACTAGCAAGAAGTATTAGGAATTTTGCCTTAATAGCAGTTGTATTTTCAGCCAAACAGTGGCTTTAATACTTTCTGATAAGCACTAAATTTGATATAATAAGTAGAAAGTATTTATAGACAGGCTACAATGTTGTTTAAATAGGGTTTAATGGAAAAGTAGGTAATGAAAAGTCTTAGAAAATTTCCTCAAAATTACAGATTGAAAAGCAAATTAGAGAGATTTTCTACCTGTGACATTTAAGCATAGGAAATCTACACAGTTATGTATGTATCTCAAAAGTGACAGTATCTCTAATGTCTAATCATTGGTTAGATTGCATAATGCTGCTCAACTTACAAATCATTTTTCTATATAAAAACAGTTCATTAATTATACTATTAACATAATCTTTTATCATGAAGATAAAGAATAACTCTTCCAACTTTATTTTTCCTCAAATTGCAGGTAAATGTCTTATCTCAAATCAAGGTGGAAAGTGTCTCATCTCCTGACTGAGTTTCAATGTGTACCTGTTTCCTTCACCTGAGCCCATATGCAACTTGATGTTCCTCTTATCATTAAAAACACAAATCCTTTATTTCCCCAGATCTGTTGACTCCATCCCAGATGTAATGTCTTAGATCAAGTTCCTGAGAAGCAAAGCCTGAAGCAGGGGTCTGAGTGCACATAATTTATTGAGGGAGAACTTTTCAAGAAAACTGTAAGGGAGGAAGTGGACTAAGATAAGGAAGGGGAAGGTGCCACGTAAAAATGTGGGTTCGGGTCAAGCCTAGTCTTTGCCTGAACTACTTGGTGGAAGGAGGGAGGCTAGGAGAACAAACTGTTCCGCTACACTGTCTATATTTGAAGCAAGAGGTTCAGCATTTAAGCTTCCATATTAGGAAGTCACTCACTGTGAGCTTCCCTCAGATTTGGGCAGGTGTGTATAACTTCTGGTGTAAGGTAGCTCCAATCAGACAAGAACAATTTTCCATAGAAGGAATTGTGTCTACTATTTTGTAGCAGTTAATACAGCAGCTAGAAATGAACAACGAACACAAAACTAAGAAAGGAAATCTGGATGGGGCATCATTCAGGCATAGCTTACCTAGAATTCTCTGGTCAAAATTCCTGAGATAACTTACAATAGTAGAGTTACTGGGAAAACTACAGTCGACTGACATGGATCCTGCAGTTAGTACCAGGGCTGTAACTAGCACTATTGCTCCTCCTTCCAGATTCCCCTCACTCTTGGATAAAATTTTTGCTGGACTAGAGACTGGCAAAATAGGATGACTCAGACCCCAGTCTTGCAGAGTTTTGGTACCTGGGCCTCAGGTTACCATGCACTTACAGTAGATGCTGTAATTGCTCACTTACAATTAAAATTGGCCATGTGAATACCACCAGTTGCCTCAATGGCAACTGAATATCAAATACATTTCTTCCTCTCCTAATTATAAAACAACAATCCTACCTAATAATCAGGGTCAATTATCTCTGCCAGACTGTATGCTGACATAAGAAGCCCAAAGTTACCCTATATTAGTCCTAGATTTAGTCTTACTATATCCCTTGTTAGAAGGATCATTCCTCTGAGAATGAAAATGTCTGGACTCACAGATCCTAGAGTTTTAGGGAAAAGGCTCATGAATTATCAAGTGGATACCTAGAGGGATAGGTAAATGGGGTGTTATGGGCTGAATTGTGGTCCCCCAGAAGCCCTAAGCCCCAGTACTTCAGAATGTGGCTGTTTTGGGCATAAGAACTTTAATAAGGCAATTTTGAGGCTGGTAAGGGGGGTCCCTAATCTAATCTGACTAGCAGTTTTATAAAAAAGAGGAGATTTGGACACAAAAAGAGATAACAAGGATGTGTGTGCCCTATGAAAAAACTATGTGAGGACATAGCAAGAATGTAGCCACCTACAGGCCAAGGACAGAGTCCTTAGAAGAAACCAGACCTGCTCATAACTTGATCTTAGACTTCTACCATCCAGAACTGTGAAAAATAAATGTCTATTTTTTAAGTCACCCAGTCTGTAATATTCTTTACCACAGCCCTATTGTGGGCCCAATTTTGCTTTCACAACTTTTGTTCCAGACACACATTCTATATCTTGGGGTTACAATGACACATAATGCTTATATTTTAAGGACTATACCTCATTCTAAAGATTAGCACCCTTTCTTTGCAGGGTATTATTTCTTCATTTTTTAGGAGTTTAGTCTACTCTTCTTTCAGGCAAGGATCTTCAGGATAAGGTGGTGGGTAGCGGATCCCATGGTTGTGAGTGTACTGCCATATTAACTTCACTGTAAAATAAGTCCCTTGGTGCAAGGTGACATGATGTGATATACCATGTCAATGAGAAATAACACTTGCAGAATGGTAGAATGAGGAGATCTGCAAAATATCTCCCCACAAAAACAATAAACAGAACAAATTTCTCAAAAATAACCATTTTGGTTCTCTGAAATTTAAAAAAAATACAAAAAAATTGTGAAACATGTATTTAAATTAAGAAAAATTACCAAAACTTATGTAAAAACAGTGGCAATCTATGGGGTTCTGGCATAAGACAGATCCTACTCCTCTCTCCCCAAATTCCCTAACCCTGCTCCTAAACTATCAGAAATAGTGTTCTAGGAGCTGAGAAAGCCATAAAAACTATCAATTTTATTGCTAGACAGCACCAACTTGATTAATAGCAGAGCACACAAAATCTCCATGACCAAGATCATTACTGAAAACTTTATTGACCTTGATGGCAACCAACCTTGCAGCTACTTGAAGATGGGATACTGGTGGGGTTAAGCAACAGATGAGCAGACATGCTAGGAATTTATCAAGGAGATCTGGAGAATGAGACAGCCATAGTGGGCTTGATAAGCTACCACATATCCTAGGTGGTTTCAAAGGCTGTGCATATATATTCACAAGGATGTACAAAAACTTAGGAGAAACTGGAGAGGGCTCTAGTTATCTCCATGTTCCTGGATGAACATGAAGCCATGTGCATGTGCATAGAAGACATGACAAGACCCAAAAAAGGTAAAAACTGGGACAGATTTGTAAACTGCCTGAAATATGAATTACAGCTCAATCTTTACCCACATGTGTCACAAAGAGTGGAAACTTTACTGAATCAAGGTGTTTAAAGCATTATCTCTGGCTAGACATTTCTTGACTATTAAGTTATACTAGCCCACATGTGACCACTAGGATCTCAAGCTTAATAAGAAAAATAAACAAATAAATAGATAAATTAAAAAGAGAGATCACTGGTTACATACTGCAGAACAGGCGAATTCTGCAGAATTAGTTCAGGTAAGTGGATACAAACATTAACTAATAAACAACAAGAACTTGCAGATTCAGTAGGGATGAGCACCAGAATCCAGAGTTGCTACAACATATTACTTAAAATGTTGAGTTTTCAACAACATATTGTAAAACATGTGAAGAAGCAAGAATATGTGACACATATATAAGAAGAACAATCAATATAAACTATTATTTATACAAGTCCAAATGTTGAAATTCACAAAGATGTTAAAGAAGCTGTTATAATATGTTCAGGGAACTAAAGGAAATCATGTTTAAAGAATTAAAGGGAAGTATGGCAATCACTCATCAAAGAGTGAATACCAATAAAGAGATAGAAATTATAGAAAAGAAGCCAGTGGGAATTCTAGTGTTAAAAGTGCAAATATTGAAATGAAAAATGCACCAGAAATATCTAAACTGAAGACACAAAATTTGAAAATCAAGAAAGAAAGAAGAAACTCTAAAGAAATGAAAATAATTTTAAGGAAATAATATAAACAAGTTTAAAATTACTAGAAAGAATCAAATTACCAAAACTGACTCAAGAAGAAATAGAAAATCTGAATACATCTGTAACAAGAAATTAAATTAGTAGTTAAAAATCTCACATGATGGGCTTAGTCCATTTATAAAAGAGGCCACAGAGAGCTCTCTCTCTCCTTCCGCCATTTGAGGACACAACAAGACGACAGCTATCTATGAACCTGGAAGTGGACTCTCACAAGACACCAAATCTGCTGGTAACTTGGTCTTGAATTACCCAGCCTCCAGAAGTATAAGAAATAAATTTCTGTTGTTTATAAGTCACTCAGTCTATGGTATTCTATTATAACAGCCTGAAGAGCTAAGGGTGTGGCCAGGCAACCATTTGTTAAGGAGATTAGTGTGGGTGTGAATCACGGTCCTAAACAGCCATCTCAACAGAAGCCAGGTTCTATTCTTCCAGATAAGGGAATAATGACCCAGAAGGTGATTCAGAGATCACTGGGTCTACCACTTTCAGTTTAAAAAGGGAGGACAATTGATTGCCTTGTTTTCAACAGGCTAGGTGACTTCTGCCCTAAGCCATAGGGGTGAGGCTGTTCAGAGTATTGGTGCCCAATCGCTGCCCAGAAAGCTGAAGGAGTAGGACACTTAACTCAATGGGTCCAGATGGTGAGAGCATCTCCTCTAGTGTGTCCAGAAGGCAGGACCTTGACCTGGATGGAAAGGCGGAGCATAATGCCAAAGAGGAGTATTCTGGAGCCCTAAGATCTCATATGGCATTTGCCTTGTAGTAGTAGACTTACTTGGGACCTGTTATCCCTTATTTCTTTCCTATATCTCTCTTTTGTAATAAGAATGTCTATCCTATGCCTGTCCAACAATTGTATTTTCCAAGCACATAACATTTTATTTCATAGGTTCACATCTGGAGAGCAAATTGCTTCAGGATGAACCCTACCTTGAGTCTCACCCATATCTGATTTGGATGATATTTAGATGAGACTTTGGATTTTAGGCTTTAAAGTTGATGCTGGAATGAGTTAAGATTTTGGGGGCTATTGGGATGTATTTAATGTGTTTTGCATGTGAGAATAACATAAATTTGTGAGGTGGATGAAATCTTTGTGTCTCCCCAAAATTCATGTGTTGAAATCCTAATCTCAATGTAATGATATTAAGAGGCAAGGTCTTCAGGAGGTGATTAGATCATGAGGATGGAGCCCCCATGGATGGGATTATTGCCCCTATAAAAGAGATTCCAGAGAGCTCCCTCACTCCTGCCATGTAAGGCCACAGTGAGAACACAACCATCTGTAAACCAGGAATTAGGGCCTCACCAGACACTGAATCTGCTGGCACCTTGGTCTTGGACTTCCCAGCCTCCAGAACTGTGAGAGATATATTTCTGTTCTTTATAAGACACCCATTTTGTGGTATTCTGTTATAATATCCTGAAAGGACTAAGATACATCATCTTTTACTGTTTGGGATCTAGAAGCATTCTTTTTTCCAAATCCTGAAAAACTGCAAGAACCTGATCTCCATCATTCCTTTACTACTTTGTTTCCAAATTAAACAATTCTCATGCAAGTTTTTCTTTTCCTTCTAATAACTACTGACTAAACACACCAATGTCATGTGTTCAGATTCTTATTTCAGTATGACCCAACTTTAAGGTACCAATGTTTATTATTTAATGAAGGTAGTACTAGCTACTGAAACAGATGAATTACTAAATTTCGGTGGCTTAATGTAATAAAAGTTTCACATATGCTCACAATAAGTCCATAGTATGCAGTGGAGAAAACTCCATTCATTTATAGGGACACAGACTGGCAGAATCTGACAGCTTCATCATATTTGGCAAACAATTAAACTGTCCCTGCCAGTTTTCTATCTGAAATGCAAATCTAATCATATCATTTTCCCGGTCGAAATCCTAACTATGAATCCCTTATTACACTGAGAATAAAATCCAAGCTCCTTCACACGACATACAAAGATTTCATTCTTTTGAATTCTTCTACCTATCACACAAAATATATGGAGTATATTAATACCCAGGAGTACTGAGCTGCCTAAATGAACCTGCATTTTCAATCTTTTCTCCTTATCATATAATATTTCCTCTTTTGAGGATTCTCTTCTCCTCCATTACTACTAGGCACCATCATATTCATCATACAGAATTCAACTCAAATGTCATCTCCTCTTGATTACTTCTTCAAAATCCACATAAACAGGTTCTAATCAATTCTTCTTTGTGCAACGTATTGAAATTGGTTTTGAGTTTACATTTAAAATGAACCATTCTATACGTTTAGGGTTTTTTTTGTTCTTTTATTTATTTTTATTTAGTTATTATTATTTTTTTACATCTTTATTGGAGTATAATTGCTTTACAATGGTGTGTTAGTTTCTGCTTTATAACAAAGTGAATCAGTTATACATATACATATGTTCCCATATCTCTTCCCTCTTGAGTCTCCCTCCCTCCCACCCTCCCTATCCCACCCCTCCAGGCGGTCACAAAGCACGGAGTTGATCTCCCTGTGCTATGCGGCTGCTTCCCACTAGCTATCTACCTTACACTGGGTAGTGTATATATGTCCATGCCTCTCTCTCACTTTGTCACAGCTTCCCCTTCCCCTTCCCCACATTCTCAAGTCCATTCTCTAGTAGGTTTATGCCTTTATTCCTGTCTTACCTATAGGTTCTCCATGACATTTTTTTCCCCTTAAATTCCATATATATGTGTTAGCATATGGTATTTGTCTTTCTCTTCCTGACTTACTTCACTCTGTATGACAGACTCTAGGTCTATCCACCTCATTACAAATAGCTCAATTTCGTTTCTTTTTATGGTTGAGTAATATTCCATTGTATATATGTGCCACATCTTCTTTATCCATTCATCCAATGATGGACATTTAGGTTGTTTAAATCTCTGGGCTATTGTAAATAGAGCTACAAAGAACTAAATGTTGGAGATTAATGCTTTGTCAGTTGCTTCATTTGCAAATAATTTCTCCCATTCTGAAGGTAGTTTTTTGATCTTGTTTATGATTTCCTTCAATTTGATTAGCTCTAGTAGTTTTCTGGTAGCATCTTTAGGATTCTCTATGTATAGTATCATGTCATCTGCAAATAGTGGCAGCTTTACTTCTTATTTTCTGATTTGGATTCTTTTTATTTCCTTTTCTTCTCTGATTGCTGTGGCTAAAACTTCCAAAACTATGTTGAATAAGAGTGGTGAGAGTGTGCAACCTTGTCTTGTTCTGATCTTATTGGAAATTTTTTCAGCTTTTCACCATTGAGGATGATGTTGGCTGTGAGTTTGTCACATATGGCCTTTATTATGTTGAGGAAAGTTCCCTCTATGCCTACTTTCTGGAGGGTTTTTATCATAAATGGGTGTTGAATTTTGTCGAAAGCTTTCTCTGCATCTATTGAGATCATCATATGGTTTTTCAATTTGTTAATATGGTGTATCACATTGATTGATATGTGTATATTGAAGAATCCTTGAATTCCTGGAATAAACCCCACTTGGTCATGGTGTACAATCCGTTTGATGTGCTGTTGGATTCTGTTTGCTAGCATTTTGTTGAGGATTTTTGCATCTATGTTCACCAGTGATATTGGCCTGTAGTTTCCTTTCTTTGTGACATCCTTGTCTGGTTTTGGTATCAAAGTTATGGTGGCCTCGTAGAATGAGTTTGGGAGTGTTCTTCCCTTTGCTATACTTTGGAAGAGTTTGAGAAGGATAGGTGTTAGCTCTTCTCTATACGTTTTATAATATGTTTTTACTCTTATGTTTACCTCAATACCTAGCATAGTGAGTAGAGTGAAAGAGGCCAGAAAGGTAATTATTGAAATATATTACATGCTTAGCACTTTCTGAGACACATTATAGGAACAGTGGCTCATTCTGCACTAAAAGGTTTTTTTTGTTTGTTTTTTGTGTTTTTTTTGGTGGTACACAGGCCTCTCACTGTTGTGGCGTCTCTCATTGCGGAGCACAGGCTCCCGACGCGTAGGCTCCGAATGCGCAGGCTCAGCAGCTCCACGGCATGTGGGATCCTCCCAGACCAGGGCACAAACCCATGTCCCCTGCATTGGCAGGCAGACTCTCAACCACTGCACCACCAGGGAAGCCCTAAAAGTTTTAATATTTTTAAGACCTATGAATTAAAATGACTATGATTCAGAATGCTTAGGTTTATAAATAGAAATAAAAGACCATTTGTATTTTATCTGACCCCATGGTAATTTTTTTTAGAATTCAATGCCCCTTTCTTGGTTTATTTTTCTGAATAAAGAGGCTTCTTTGTTTTCTTGTTGCAATTTTCTTTCATTTTTCTGATAAATTTAAACCTGTTCATGTTATAATAGATATTTGTATATGTGGTATATTTTAACATGATTTTGAAGCACTTTTCCTCTTCTGCTTGCTTCAGACAAGTAAATTCAAGTTCAGAATAGGGCTGGGTCACTGAGATTTGGTTGTATTTGGATTTCATTTGATTTTAGAAATACATTGATCTGGCTTCTCCTATGTATAAAAGCTATGTTAGACTTTTAGAGGGATGAAATTGCACAGGCATATCGTCTCCTGCCTTCATGCAGCTATAGTAGAGACAGTGTTGGATTAGAGGCTTATGGAACATGAGTGGCCTTTGTCTTTGGTATTTCCAGAGATGACTTTCTGTGAGTCATGCTTTCAATTTTCTACCTCTAGAATGTTAATTACCTGGATTTTCATTAATTACTTGGATGCTGTGTAGCAAAGATTTTCCTTTAAAACCATCATTCTGTGATTGAGCTTCTTGGTTTTTATCCTCAAATTAGTGCCAGTAAAATCAAGACAAACACTGAAAGGATTTGTGGTCAACACTGTGGTCCTTGTCTCTGAAGTGCCCAGTGTCTGATGGTAGGTGATAGAAGAAAGGTACACTCTGAATTCGAGGGGCCTGACTTTCCTTAGCCAACTATGTAGTGTCTGAGGGAATGAATCTCTGAACCTCTATTGTATCAATGTATATCTTGAAGATTCAATGAACAGTGACTGAATTTCAATAAATGAGAAACTATATAAAAGTGCTATGCATATATCCCAACAACGTTAGAGATTTTTGAAAGTTGACAGTCACTGCAATTCCTTCTTGGAATTAGCATGAATTAGATGCTAAATCGATGAATGAATGAATATTAAATAACAAAATTCTTGTTCACATATTTCTAGTTCTCCCTCTGAATGAGAAATTGCTCATCAATAAGTGTTCTTTGACTTGCAGTTTTTTCTGTGTCAATATGCATGACGATAATATACAAATAAATCACACCAAAGTTTCTTTTTTTCTCATTTCTTTCTGAGGGCATGCTATAGACACAAATTCAGCTATTGAATAACATTTCTGTATTAGGAATACAATCACCTGTGAATAACTATGGTTTATTCTATTCAAAAATATACAGTGTTCCCAATAAAATCCTTTGAAATAACCCATTTGAACCAGAGGTCCTCAATGACTATATTTCCTTTAGATTTGTTTTTAATATGACATTAAACATGTAAAGGGAAACCAGGTGATTGTTAAATCAATTAATCAAAAATCAATTATTTAATGAATAATCTTTCCTCAGAAAAACTAAGCTTATTTTTCTGTTACACATAAATCACAATGGAATTGATGTTGATAGTTCTTAACATTTATGTTCTTCTTTGCATTTTTCAACATATTTCAACCTTTATTATGCTATTTAGTCATCTCAGCAGCCAGGCAAGAAATATTTTCTCCTTGTGGCTGAGGAAACATACATTTAAGGACTCTAAATGATTTTTTTAAATTATAGAGTAAATTGTAGTATAAGGAATCAAACTCACATCCTCTGATTCCAAGGCATCAATATTTAAACAAAACAAAACAAACAAAGAACTTCGAAAGCTAACACCAGGAAGAGATTGGTACTCTCATTCCCTGAGGCTTCGAGGATGAAGACTAAGTCCTGCCAGTTCTAACTGTCCCATTTATTCAAAGAGATAGAATAGAAAGCTCAGAAATCTTTGGGGACCCACTCCAAAGGCACCGGATTTGGCACTGGGATCATCTCTAAAGCACAGATTGGATCAGGAGCAAGGAAAAGGATGCGTTTTCAGTGTACCACTTGTATTTTAAGGCCTTTTTTATTATAATTTTATCAAAGTGTTTTCAGTAGCTTCACAGATCAGGACAAACCCAAGCATAGAGGCCTTTGGGATAGGGCTTATGGCAAGTTGAAGTTTGGCCTATGGACACCAAAGCATCTTCCTGGGTTGTAAAAATAATAAAAAGGAGTCAGATGAGGCATCTGAGGATAGTAAATCTAAAGTCTGGAACTCTGCCAAAAGATGCAATAGAAACGGCTACATCTCTCCCAACTCTGCTGTTTGCCTTGTTGTTGCCAAATTCACCAGTGTAATGTCCATTAAAATAACATCTTTGGGAAAATAGCACAGTGTCATTGTTGTCTACGAAAGCGAGAAAAACACAAGGAAGAAAATGACTCTTGTGACAATCTCTAACTGAGCAACTATGGGGAATCAAAACTTCTAAGAGAAAAAATAATTCATTAGAAGATGGGTAAAAGGAAGAAGACTATCTCAGATCAAAACAAGTTTAATCCTTGAATTTAATCACATTCAAAGACCAAGAGTGAAATGGATCATCATTTCATTGATTTATGATTCAGTTATTTTCTTCATTCTTCAAAGCAATAATGTAGAAACTATTGTGCATTAATGTGTGATGAGAATTCTCACTAATGACTTGATAGGCTCTCAATTCAGCATCCTCTGGCTGTTCAACATTGGTCACATAATTTTCATATGTTTGTGGAGTCCTGCCTTACCCCTTTAGCCAATTATTTCCTGGAAAAGCAAGATAAGGAGATTTAGGTTAGTAACTCATAACATCACAGGTGACAGTTTGCTCTTGGATCTGCCCTCTCTTTCCTCAGATCCACCATCCTCTCTGGTTCCCCAGTGACTGATATTTTCCTGAATTTTTACCCTTCAAATTAGCCCTGCTGTGAGATCGCTGATGTGTGCCTCTGACCGTCTATCCTCCTTCTCCACAATAACATATCTTGCATTTGGACACAGTTTAGGTTTTTGAAAACTGTTTCTACCCAAATTCCATTTTTCAAACTACATTCAAATTATCCCCTAATTTTTACACCTATAACTGTCCTCCTGTGACCTGGTATTGACATATTCCCAGAGATTTGGTTTTCTTCCCAGCCCTGATCTTCCACAGGGTGACCCCTCTAGATAAGCCTTATTTCTGATCCCCTATTATCCAGGTGATGAATGGATGTATTTTCCTTGCCAGGTAAAATAGTACATGTGATGGTTAATTTTCTGTGTCAACTTGACTGGACCACAAGCTGCCTAGATATTTGGTCAAAAATTATTCTGGGTATTTCTATAAGGGTGTTTTGGATGAGATTATCATTTAAATTAGTGGACTTTTAGTAAAGCAGACTGTACTTACAATGTGGGTGGGCCTCATCCAATTGGTTGAAGGTCTCAATAGAACAAAACTAAGACCTCCCCTAAGAAATAGAATTCTTCAGCTGACTGCCTTTGAACTTCCTTCATCTGCAACATCAGTTCTTTGTTTATGGCCTTCAGACTCAAACTGGAACATCAGCTCTACTGGGTCTCCAACCTGCTTGAGGTTTTGGATTTTCCAGTCTCCATAGTCATGTAAGCCATTTACTTAATAAATCTTTTTTCCACATCCACGCATATCCAAATTTTTCTGTTTCTCTGGAGAACTTTGACTGATACAGTACCATTTGTTTAACCATCTATTCATAAAGAACAATACTATCATCATTAAAGAACAATACTATAATCATATGGAAAGCCTTAGAAATTAAAACTGTACACACCCTTTTATTTTCATGTTCACTCCCCTCTGGCTTTTTAATCTTGGTCCATACTGATATATTTTTATGAAATTGTCAGATTTCTTGACAATTTACATTGTTATGTTATTACAGATGACTTATAAGTATTCCACTCAACATTATATCATAATAACTCACATTAGATAGTTTTATCACAATTATAGTTTATTATAACTAGTAGAAATAACATAATTTTGAAAAATGTTAATTAAAAATTTTGTTAAAAAATTGACAATAAGCATGTATACATATATAATCCAATAAATGGAATTAATAGGTGAAAAGTTTTAAGCATGAATAATTACCTTCTAGAAACTGTTATATTTTATGATTGTGTAATTAGAGATGGTCCCAACTGATAATGGTTTAACTTAAGATTTTCTCTTTACAACTGTGTGAAGGCAATAGGCCTCCAGTGGAAACCATATTTCCCATTTTGAATTTTGATATTTTCCTGGGGTAGTGATGTGCAGTACTATACATACTCCCTTGTGATGTCTGGCAGCTGCAGCAAGCCTTAGCTCTCCAAGTCAGCCAGGTGATCATGAGGGTAAACAACCAATACACTTACAACCATTCTGTACTCATACAACCATTCTGTTTTTCACTTTCCATACAGCATTCAATAAATTACCTGAGATATTCAACACTTTATTATACAATAGGCTTTGTGTTAGGTGATTTTGACCAAGTGTAGGCTAACGTAAGTGTCCTGAGCACCTTTAAGGTGGGCTAGTCTAAGCTACGATGTCCAGTGGGTTAGGTGTATTAAATGCATTTTGATTATGATATTTTCAACTTATGATAGGTTCATCAGATGTAATCCCATAGTAAGTTGAGGAACATCTGTATATATAAAGCTATCAACAGGATATAAATATTTATGTTACATATAACACTAGTGTATATAATATATTGTCACCTAGAAAATTCTTATTAATTTAAAATTTTGTCTTTATTATATTAGGGAATGTTGAATTTTGTCACAAGTAGGACGTAAAACAAATTCAGTTTTATTTATTGATATTTTCTGTCATTCTATACTTTTTGTGGGTTCTCACCCACTCATTTCATTGATTTTCTTTTTTATAAACAAGAATTGTATATATTTAGGTTGTACAATATATGTGTTGATATAGTATATATTGTGAAATGATTACTAAAATCAACTTAATAACACATTCATTACCTCAAATAGTTACTCCCCCTTTCTTTTTGTGATGAGAACACTTGAGATCTACTGTTAGCAAATTTCAAATATATAACACATTAATTTTAACTATAGTCATCATGCTGTACATTAGGTCTCCAGAATTTATTAATCATATAACTGAAATTTGTACCTAATGACCAACATCACCCCTCTACCCCTATGGCCTAGACCCTGGCAACTACCATTCTACCTTCTGTTAATGAGTTCAACTTCTTTATTTTTTGATTCTACATATAAGTGAGATTATACAGTATTTGTCTTTATATGTCTGGCTTACTTCATTATATATACACCACACCTTCTTAGTTGATTTATCTGTTGGTGGACACTTAGATATCATGAATAATGCTGTAATGAACATGGGAGTCCAAATATCTCTTCCAGATAAACATGTTATTTCTTTTGGATATATACCCAGAAGGGGTTGCTGAATCATATGGTAGTTCTATTTTTAAGTTTTTGAGGAACTTCCAAATTGTTTTTCATAATGACTGTACTAATTTACATTCCTACCAACAGTGCACAAGGGTTCCCTTTTCTCCACATCCTTGCCTACACTTATGATCTTTTGACTTTTTGATAACAGCAATTTTGAGAGTTGTGAGGTGATATCTCATGTGGTTTTGATTTGCATTTCCCTGAAAATCAGTGGTGTTGATCATCTCTTCAAGAACCTTTTGGCTGTTGGTATGTCTTCTTTGAAAAAATGTCTATTCAGGTCCTTTACTCATTTATTAATTAGGTATTTGATTTTTGCAATTATATTATATGTATTCCTTATATATTATGGATATCAACCCTTATAAGAGATATAATTTGCAAATATTTTCTCCCATTTTAGAGGTTGCCTTTTTAGTTTATTTTATTTTTTCTTTTGTTGTGCAGAAGGTGTTTAATTTGGTGTAGTCCCACTTGTTTATTTTTGCTTCTGTGTTTTTGATGCCAAATCCAAAAAAATTTTTGTCAGGACAGTGTCAAGGAGTTTTCCTCCAAGCGTCTTATGGTGTTAGAGTTTCAAGTTTTTTTTCTATTTCTGTGAAAAATGCCATTGGAATTTAAATGGGGATTACATTGAATCTGTAGATCACTTTGCATAGTGCAGACCTTTTAGCAATATTTATTTTTCTAGTCCACAAGATCTCTTCCATTTATTTGTGCACTCTTTAATTTCTTTAATCAATGTTATATAGTTTTTAGTGTACAGATCTTTCACATCCTTGGTTAAATTTATTACTAAGTAAATAAATACTTTATTTTTATTAATTGTTGTTAATGTATAGAAATGCAACTATTTTTGTATGTTGATTTTGTATCCCGACATTTTACTGAATCTGTTTATTAGTATTAACAGTATTTTGGTAGAGTCTTTAGGGTTTTCTGTTATAAGATCAAATTTTCTTCAAACAGACGATTTAATTCTCCATTTAAGATGGACTTTATGCCTTTTCTTTGCGTAATTGCTCTGGCTAGGGTTTCCAGTACTATATTAAGTAGAAGTGGTGAGAGTAAACATCTCTCTTCTTCCTAATCTTAGAGGAAAAGCTTTACACTTTTCACTTTTCACCGTTGAGTACGATGTTGCCTGTAGGCTTATCACAAATGGCCTTTTTAACATGGAGGTACATTCCTTCTATACTTAATTTGTTGAGAATATTTATCATGAAAAAAGTTGAATTTGTCAATTATTTTTTCTGTGTCTATTGTGATGATCATATGATTTTTATTCTTCATTTTGTTAAAATGGTGTATCATGTTTATTGATTTGCATATGTTAAACCAGCTTTGCATCCCAGGAATAAGTACAACTTGATTGTGATGTAGGATGATTTTAGTGTGCTGCTGAAATCAGTTCGCTAATGTTATGTTGAAGATTTTTGCATCTATCTTCATGAAAAATATTAGCCTGTAATTTTCTTATCTTATAGTGCTGAGAAATCTGCGGATATCCTTATGGGGGTTCTCTTGTATGTGATGAGCTTCTTTTCTCTTGCTGCTTTCAAATTTATTTCTCTGTCTCTGATTTTAATAATTTTATTATAATGTGTCTTGGTGAAGTTCTCTTTGGGTTGAATCTGTTTGAAGATTTACGAGTTTCATATAACTTAATGCCTGTATCTCTGCCCAGTTTTGGGAAGTTTTCAGTCATTATTTCTTTTAGTAATTTTCCTGAATCTCTCTTTCTCCTTCTAGAACTCCCATAATGCATGTATTTCTCACTTGATGGTATCCAACTCTTTTTCATTCTCTTTTTTCTATTTGTTCCTCTAACTGGATAATTTCAAATGACCTATCGTTGAGTTTGCAGAATTTTTCTACAGGTTGATCAATACTCTGACGCTGACAATCTCTATTGCATTTTTCTTTACTTTCATTGTATTCTTTAGCTCCAGAATTTCTTTCTGGTTCTTTTTTATAATTTTTATCTAGCTGTTGAAATTCTCATTTTGTTCCTGTATTGTTTTCCTAACATTGTTGAGTTGTCTATATATGTTCTCTAGCAGCTCTCTGAGCTTTCTCCAGCAATTCATAGATCTCCAATATTTTTTGGTTGGACTGGAAAATTATTGTATTCCTTTGATGGTGCTATGCTTCCTTGATTTTCATGTATCCGTAGCTTTGCTTTAATGTCTGCACATTTGATGCAGAAGTCTCCTCTTTTGCTTCTATTATCTGTATTTTTGATGCCAAATCCAACTTTACAGACTGGTTTCAGTGGGAAAAGATCTTTATCTACAGGTGGGTGTGAAGCAACAGCTGGGTGGGGTGTGGCAATTCTGGCTCCAGGGATAGTGCAGCAGTGTAGTCTTTGTGCAGCTATAGCTCGGTGTATTTGATGTGAGCTCAGCATCAGTGAAGATTGCAGGGGTCCTTGACAATTAAGACTGCAAGTGTCTGCAGCAGTGGCAAATGCTATTAGGTCTTCAGTGGAAAAGATTGCTGGAGTCCTCCTGATGCCTTTTTCTTCCATGGAAGCTGTCATGGCTGAGAAGCTTCCTCTTGGAGCTGGGTCGAGCTTGCAAGTGCACTTTCAGTGGCAGTATTATCAGTGTCTGATGCTCAGGCACCTGTGGAGTGGCCATGGAGCTGATATCTGGAATGTGAATGCCCTTGGTGCAGCCATGGAGCTGGGTCCAGAATGTGGGCACACACAGAGCTACACACCAGGATCCATGAGCATTCTCACTGCAACAGTGGCTCTGGTGGGTGTACTAGGCATGGGTGTTCACAGAGCAGTCATGGAGGTCTGAGCCATGTTCAGGGTTGTGGAGGTAGTGACCCTGGTCCTTGGATGTCACAACAGCATCTTCTTCTTTGGGAGAAGAGTGGTGTGGCAATGTCTCCCTCTTTGGGGTTGGGTAGTGATGATGAATATTGATTATTTCAGTGGTAAAAGCTGTTGGTGTCCTCTACAAATGAGCTGATGGAGTTCACACTGATGAACACTATAGAGTCCTCTGCTATGAAAGCTGTGGGGAGTCCATGGCTACCATCTGTCATGAGGGCTGTTGAGGTCCTCAGAGGTAAAGGCTGTGAGGGTCCTCTACACAGCAGGCCACAGGAAACCATGGTGGCATCTTCTGCATGGCTGATACTGATAGCCCTTGCCCTTTTTCTTTATTTTTAGCTGTCTGCAGACATCTCAGCTACACCAGTCTCCCAACAATACTTTGCATGAGGTTGTTCTTTGTTTTTTACTCCTGTGTTGCTGCAGAGTCTAAATGGACTCTTGAGCTCTCCCAAGGGTATTTTTTGTTTGTGGATGGCTGTTTGTGGATGGTTTTCTTAAGGGGAGAAAGGCTGGAATTGCCTACTTCTCCATCTTGCTGACTTCAACTACAAAAATTTTTATAAATATATGACAATAAAATTCATTTAAAACATTATCGAAAATATTACCAAAAGGTCATAATACCCAAAAGGTTTTATTTTTATATTTAAACATTATCTTATCTATAATTTAAAATAGGCATTTGAAGTTAGATGAACTCCAACCTTTTATGATCCTAAACAGTTTTGTTAAATGTTTTTTAGCTTCTGATAAATTATAATAATTTTTCTTCTGAGCAGTATTTTGTTTATATTTGATAAATGATAATATATAATGATATGATTGGTTATTTGATAAATATCCCTTTCTTTAAGCTTTGATTTTTTTTAATCTAGAAGTAGTCTTACTTTTTTGTTCATTTCTAAGTAGAAAGGTTTTTATTTGCTTCTAATATTTACTATGATTTCTAATTTTATTGCATTGATTTATTGTCTAAATTGTTATCTGATCAACTTTTTAGGTGTTCAATGAGTGCTTTATAATCTTAACACTAACATCAGGACCATAATAAAACTAAAACCAAAAGTGCACTCAAAAACAAAGAAAGAAGTAAAACTGGCTTAATTATGTTTAAACAAACAACATAAATGCACAAATATAAAACATAAAACATGCAAAATGTATGGACAGAAATAGGGTATTATTAATAGGCATTAATAATCTTACTTCACAATGTAAGCCCACGAAACAATAAGTGGATAAAAAATAAATAATGGTGAGGAGGATCTAAATGATATAGCCATGCAACTAGAAATGATGACTCACCAAAAACCTCCACTTTTTGTAGAATAATTTCTTAGTTGTTTGTGTTACTTAATAATTTGAGACATGTAAAACACCATAAAACTAGTGCCATGCAGGTGTATAATAAATGATGCTTAATTTTTTTTAAGAAACAGTGTGTCTGTCTTTGATTTTTTTAATACTGTGTCTATAATATAGACTTAGAAAATGGTTGTGTAATATATACTAAGAACTTTCCACAGAAATGTCTATAGTGCACAGTTCCTCTCTTGAACATATCACAAGTAACAATTTATTAATAGAAGGTTTAGTAATATGTTAACAGGGAAAAACATTCAGTAAATTATGTATTTTATTTGTCAATATTACATTTAGGGTGTGATGCTTAAAATAAGAACTATCATTCAAAAAATATTGAGTGTTTTCCAAATACCAGATGGTATATAAAACAGACCAAAGCCCTGCATTTCTGGGAATTATACTCAAAATTTGGTGAGGATGAGGGGATGAAAAGTAATAAATATCAAATTTGAAACACATATTGAATAAGTATGTATTTTTCTTTAAATTAACATGAATTATTTCCTATACTATTTTAATTATATTTTATTTATTTTTATCTATTGAATCTTCATTAATAAATTTTACCCAACTTATGAAATCTTTGTTACTACTGGGAAATAAATTTCCTGAATTTGGTTTGCCTCAAAGTTTTTATATTAACCATATATTTGTAGTTTTTAGATTACCTCCTCTTTCTTTCCTTCTTTCTCACTCTTACTTTTCATATATTTTATTTCAATTGAACCCTGACAATTGGTATAAATTATAATTATTTCAGATAACTTTAGGAGACATTTTGAACGGATTTTAGAGGGATATTCCAAATACCAAGATTTTTCCTGATGCTTTAATTATTTGGATTTGGATTTCCACTTTGTTTTCCACAGGATACTTTTCTGTGACTGAAAGCAAAAGAGTGACTTCAAAGGTCAGTATTTTAAGTATCAGGACAGGTGAAGCAGATATATTTTAAGCATTTTGATGCTTTTCGAAATGCACATCAACACCATGCTATATTATGGACCTCCAGGATGGACAAAGCAGTTTATCTTTGCTCTGGTAGCAGTTGTAAGTACACAGCAAACCCTTGTCATAATACTGAACTATGACTGCTGTGATTTTGTGAACACTCTAGAATATTCAAATAACAAAAATCTCACACAACACAATCTCTTGTCAAGTGCTTTTTCGTTAATAAGATTTCTTAGAAAATGAATTTTGTAATGATTTACTGCAATATGTGACAAGTAAAATTTAAACACTAAAATATAAACTTGTGAACTTTTTCTATTTTAATGGAAATTTATATATATATATATACACACACACACACACACACACACATATATATATATATATATAACACATAGTAGACATAACATATGTTCTATATTCTCTCTTAGATGTTTTATGTATTTTTAGGTATAGCAGCCCAATGCTAATTGTTACATTTTATAGGAAACTGCTTATTTATAGTTATAATTGTATAGGTCACTTGAAATTTTATAATTGCAAAATAAAATTTGCATTGCATGACAAAAAGACTGAGAACAAAATGGTATATAGATATAGATATACAATCTAAATTAATATTTTACTGGGTTTTTAAAATATATTTTGGTTTGCTAATTTTCCCTAGGAATTAGATGTCCATGTTTAAATCTGCAACTTAGGAAGCTGGAATTTCTTCCCATCAGAGATAAAATAATAACTTTGTAATTAGTGGAATCATTGTCACACTGCATAATCAGCTCATTGAACACATACATTATAGTAAGAAAAAATAATAAAAAATCCTTGATAGTAACATAACTGTCCCGTTAAAGTCTTGATTAACTTCATAACAATAATGTAGTATAATTTTACTTTTATAAATTAGCTGACAAATTGGAAATATATCAAACAATGCTCCTGTATCTTTACAGATGGGAGGGATGTTTAATTAAAATAATATAATGCTGGCAATATTAATTTCTTATTGTGGGGATTTAGCAACTCATTTCAGGATATGAGGCCAAAATTATATTTCAGCAGTTTTATGTTAAATGTTCAAGGAAAGCCATACGGCCCCTGGGCACTGCATGACATACAGTAGTATCAGAAATAATTGATGTGTGTAATGACAACTGTGAACATCCTTTCCAGATGAACTGACCCACCCTGATTCCACCCTGCTGCTCCTGTTTGGTCAGCAGGTACCTTTCACCATCTGTTTCTCTCATAGCAGCTGAATTTTTTCTCTTATTGTATACCTAGATGGTGAAGCATGCTGAATATGTAATATAGCCTGAAATATGAAATATAGCATGGTATAGTCAAAGTAGTTCTGTTTAATTTAGTAAAACTAATTTTAGCTTTGATTGCATTTTCCTTTGGTAGTAGGAAAAGAGATTTTATCCTGAGCATAATCAGACTAAGGCATGTAAATTTTTAATAGGGACTGTACATATAATTACAGAGATTGCTATAATTTGCTGTTTGTACTATTAACATCCTTATGATGATTTAATAATCATTTCTTCAAATTAAGTACTTTGCATGATTACTAAACTGGCCATGAAAACTATAGCGCCTCAAAGAAAACATGTAGAGTTGGCCCTCCATATCTGCGGGTTCTGAATTCACTGATTGACCACTGATGGAAAATATTTGGAAAAAAAATTCCTGAAAGTTCCAAAAAGCAAAACTTGAATTTGGCACGCACCAGCCAGTAACTATTTACATGTCACTTACATTGTATTAGTTATTATAAGTAATCTAGAGATGACAAAGAATACAGGAGAATGTGTGTAGTTTATATGCAAATACTATACCATTTTACATAAGGGGTTGAGGATTCTTGGATTTTGGTAGCCATAGGGGGCTTGGAACCAAGACAACTCTATGTTCAGTTGACTTGAAATCTAGACATAATTTTTGCATTGTTCTTTGTCTTTCTTCACCAAAGATTACAACTTACATTAAGGTTTCATTTTTAAGCTTGTATTTCAATTTGTTACTATTTTTAATGTTTAAATAGAGCCCCAAATATTAATATTATATACAGGAGATTAACTTATGCTTCCTTGAAGCAATTCTGTTGCTCTTAATTTGGGGGAATGAGACATAAGAAATTAAGTCATGCCGGGAGCAAGTCAAAACTGGGATTCTTTTAGGGAAAGACTAGTAGGGGCCCAGGCAATAGATGGGTAAAGAAATGGCTCATTCTTGAGAAAAGAGAGTAGCTAAAATTTGAGCCTAGTCTCATAAGCAACATTTCCAAAAATATTCAAGAATCTAACAAACTAACATGTCTAAAATGTTATTTTCATCGTTACTATTTATTTGATTATTTAAATGTAATGATAGGGGAGGAGCTTTAAGATGGTGGAAGAATAAGACGTGGACATCACATTCCTCCCCACAGATACACCAGAAATACATCTACATGTGGAACAACTCCTACAGAACACCTACTGAACACTGACAGAAGACCTCAGACCTCCCAAAAGGCAAGAAAATCCCCACGTACCTGGGTAGGGCAAAAGAAAAAAGAAAAAACAGAGACAAAAGAATAAGGACAGGACCTGCACCAGTGGGAAGGAGCTGTGAAGGAGGAAAGGTTTCCACACGATAGGAAGCCCCTTCGTGGACGGAGACTGCGGTTGGGGGAGGGGGGAAGCTTTGGAGCCACGGAGGAGAGCACAGCAACAGGGGTGCGGAGGGAAAAGTGGAGAGATTCCCACACAGAGGATCGGTGCCGACTGGCACTCACCAGCCCGAGAGGCTTGTCTGCTCACCCGCCAGGGTGGGTGGGGCTGGGAGCTGAGAATCGGGCTTTGGTGGGATCCCAGGGAGAGGACTGGGGTTGGTGGCTTGAACACAGCCTGAAGGGATTAGTGCACCACAGCTAGCCGGGAGGGAGTCCAGAAAAAGGTCTGGAGCTGCCGAAGAGGCAAGAGACTTTTTCTTCCCTTTTGTTTCCTGGTTCAGGAGGAGAGGGGATTAAGAGCACCACTTAAAGGAGCTCCAGAGACAGGCGCGAGCCACGGCTATCAGAGCGGACCCCAGAGACGGTCAAGAGATGCTAAGGCTGTTGCTGCCGCCACCAAGAAGCCTGTGTGCAAGCACAGGTCACTATCCACACTGTCCCTCCTGGGAGCCTGTGCAGCCCACCACTGCCAGGGTCCCGGGATCCGGGGACAACTTCCCCAGGAGAACGCACAGCACGTCTCAGGCTGGTGCAACATCACGCTGGCGTCTGCCGCCGCAGGCTCACACCGCATTGCGCACCTCTCACTCCCCCCAGCCTGAGTGAGCCAGAGCCCCCAAAGCAGCTGCTCCTTTACCCCCATCCTGTCTGAGCGAAGAACAGACGCCCTCAGGTGACCTACATGCAGAGGCGGGGCCAAATCCAAAGCTGAACCCCGGGAGCTGTGCGAACAGAGAAAGGGAAATCTCTCCCAGCAGCCTCACGAGCAGTGGATTAAATCTCCATAATCAACTTGATGTACCCCGCATCAGTGTAATGCCTTCCCTTTTTCTCTTTTTGTGAGTGTGTATGCATATGCTTCTGTGTGTGATATTGTCTGTATAGCTTTGCTTTTACCATTTGTCCTAGGGTTCTCTCTGTGAGGTTTTTTTGTTTTGTTTTGTTTTTTTAGTATAGTTTTCAGTGCTTGTTATCACTGGTGGATTTGTTTTTTGGTATGGTTGTTCTCTTATTCTTTTTAATTACTTAAAAATTATTTTTAATAATTATTTTTAATAACTTTTATTTTATTTTATCTTTTTCCTTCTTTCTTTCTTTCTTTTCTCCCTTTTATTCTGAACCATGTGGATGAGAGGCTCTTGGTGGTCCAGCCAGGCATCTGAGCTCTGCCTCTGTGGTGGGAGAGCCAAGTTCAGGACATCGGTCCACCAGAGACCTCCCAGCTCCATGTAATACCAAATGGCAAAAATCTCCCAAGATCTCCATCTCAATGCAAAAACCCAGCTCCACTCAACTACCAGCAAGCTACAGTGCTGGACACCCTATGCCAAACAACTAGCAAGACAGGAACACAGCCCCATCCATTAGCAGAGAGGCTGCCTAATATCATAATAAGGTCACACACAGCACAAAACACATCACCCAACGTGGACCTGCCCACCAGAAAGACAAGATCCAGCCTCATCCACCAGAACACAGGCACTAGTCCCCTCCACCAGAAAGCTTATACAACCCAATGAACAAACCTTAGCCACTGGGGGCAGACACCAGAAACAACAGGAAATAATAACCTGCAATCTGCAAAAAGGAGACCCCAAACACAGTAAGTTAAGCAAAATGAGAAGACAAAGAAACACACAGCAGAGGAAGGAGCAAGGGAAAAACAGACCATGCCTAACAAATGAAGAGGAAATATGCAGTCTACCTGGAAAAGAATTCAGAATAATGATAGTAAATATAATCCAAAATCCAGGAAATAGAACGGAGAAAATGCAAGAAACATTTAACAAGGACAGAGAAGAACTAAAGAGCAAACAAACAATCATGAAAAACACAATAAACAAAATTAAAAATTCTCTAGAAGGGATCAATAGCAGAATAACTGAGGCAGAAGAACGGATAAGTGACCTGGAAGATAAAATAATGGAAATAATTACTGCAGAGCAGAACAAAGAAAAAAGCATGAAAAGAAGTGAGGACAATCTCAGCAACCCCTGGGAGAAAATTAAATGCACCAACATTCGAATTATAGGGGTCCCAGAAGAAGAGCAAAAGAAAGGAACTGAGAAAATATTTGGAGACATTATAGTTGAAAACTTCCCTAATATGGGAAAGGAAATAATTAATCAAGTCCAGGAAGCACAGAGAGTCCCATACAGGATAAATCCAAGGAGAAACATGCCAAGACACATGTTAATCAAACTATCAAAAATTAAATACAAAGAAAATATACTAAAAGCAGCAAGGGAAAAATAGCAAATAACATATGAAGGAATCCCCATAAGGTTAACAGCTGAACTTTCAGCAGAAACTCTGCAAGCCAGAAGGGACTGGCAGAACATATTTAAATCGATGAAAGGAAAAACCTACAACCAAGATTACACTATTCAGCAAGGATCTCATTCAGATTCGACAGAGAAATTACACCTTTACAGACAAGCAAAAGCTAAGAGAATTCAGCAAAACAAAACCAGCTTTACAACAATTACAAAAGGAACTTCTCTAGGCAGGAAACACAAGAGAAGGAAAAGACCTACAGTAACAAACCCAAAACAATTAAGAAAAAGGTAATAGGAGCATACAAATTGATAATTACCTTAAATATAAATGGATTAAAGGCTCCAACCAAAAGACATAGACTGGCTGAAAGGATACAAAAACAAGACCCACATAAATGCTGTTTACAAGAGACTCACTTCAGACCTAGGGACACATACAGGCTGAAAAGGAGGGGGTGGAAAAAGATATTCCAAGCAAATGGAAATCAAAAGAAAGCTGGAGTAGCAATTCTCATATCAGACAAAATAGGCTTTAAAACAACGATTATTATAACAGAACAAGAAAGACACTACATAATGATCAAGGGATCAATCCAAGAAGAAGATATAAAAATTGTAAATATTTATGCACCCAACATAGGAGCACCTCAATACATAAGGTAAATACTAACAGCCACAAAAGGGGAAATCAACAGTGACACAATCATAGTAGGGGAATTTAACACCCCACTTTCACCAATGGACAGATCATCCAAAATGAAACTAAATAAGGAAACACAAGCTCTAAATGATGCATTAACAAGATGGACTTAATTGATATTTATAGGACATTCCATCCAATAACAACAGAATACACTTTTTTCTCAAGTGCTCCTGGAACATTCTCCAGGATAGATCATATCTTGGGTCACAAATCAAGCCTTGGTAAATTTAAGAAAATTGAAATCATATCAAGTATCTTTTCAGACCACAGCACTATGAGACTAGATATCAATTACAGGAAAAAAATCTGTAAAAAATACAAACACGTGGAGGCTAAACAATACACTACTAAATAACCAAGAGAACACTGAAGAAATCAAAGAGGAAATCAAAAAATATCTAGAAACAAATGACAATGAAAGCACAATGCCCCAAATCCTATGGGATGCAGCAAAAGCAGTTCTAAGAGGGAAGTTTATAGCAATGCAATCCTACCTTAAGAAACAAGAAACATCTCAAATAAACAACCTAACCTACACCTAAAGAAATTAGAGAAAGAAGAACAAAAAAACCTCAAAAATTAGCAGAAGGAAAGAAATCATAAAGATCAGATCTGAAATAAATGAAAAAGAAATAAAGGAAACAATAACAAAGATCAATTAAACTAAATATGGGTTCTTTGAGAAGATAAACAAAATTGATAAAGCATTAGCCAGACTCATCAAGATAAAAAGGGAGAAGACTCGAATGAATAAAATTAGAAATGAAAAAGAAGAAGTAACAACTGACACTGCAGATATACAAAAGATGATGAGAGATTACTACAAGCAACTATATGAAAATAAAATGGTCACCTGGAAGAAATGGACAAATTCTTAGAAATGCACAACCTTCCGAGACTAAACCAGGAAGAAATAGAGATTTATGAAAAGATGAATCACAGCACTGAAATTGAAACTGTGTTTAAAAATCTTCCAACAAACAAAAGCCGAGGACCAGATGGCTTCACAGGCGAATTCTATCAAATATTTAGAGAAGAGCTAACACCTATCCTTCTCAAACTCTTCCAGAATATAGCAGAGGGAGGAACACTCCCAAACTCATTCTACGAGACCACCATCACCCTGGTACCAAAACAAGACAAAGATGTCACAAAGAAAGAAAACTACAGACCTATATCACTGATGAACATAGATGCAAAAATCCTCAACAAAATACTAGAAAGCAGAATCCAACAGAATAGTAAAAGGACTGCATACCATGATCAAGTGTGGTTCATCCCAGGTATGAAAGGATTCTTGAAAATCCATATGATCATCTCAATAGATGCAGAGAAAGCTTTCAAAAAAATTCAATACCAATTTAAGATAAAAACCCTGCAGAAAGTAGGCATAGAGGGAACTTTCCTGAGCATAATAAAGGCCATATGTGACAAAATCACAGCCAACATCATCCTCAATGGTGAAAAACTATTTCCACTAAGATCAGGAACAGGACAAGGTTGCCCACTCTCACCACTATTATTCCACATAGTTTTGGAAGTTTTAGCCACAGCAATCAGAGAAGAAAAAGAAATAAAAGGAATCCAAATTGGAAATGAAGAAATAAAACTGTCAGTCTTTGCAGATGACATGAATCTATACATAGAGAATCCTAAAGATGCTACCAGAAAACTACAAGAGCTGATCAGTGATTTTGGTAAAGTAGCAGGATACAAAATTAATTCACAGAAATCTCTTGCAATCCTGTATGCTAATGATGAAACATCTGAAAGTGAAATTAAGAAAACACTCCCATTTACCATTGCAACAAAAAGAATAAAATATCTAGGAATAAACCTACCTAAGGAGACAAAAGATCTGTATGCAGAAAATTATAAGACATTGATGAAAGAAATTAAAGATGATACAAATAGATGGAGAAATACCATGTTCTTGGATTGGAAGAATCAACATTGTGAAAATGATTGCATTACCCAAAGCAATGTACAGATTCAGTGCAATCCTTATGAAACTACCATTGGAATTTTTCACAGAACTAGAACAAAAAATTTCACAATCTGTATGGAAACACAAAAGACCTCAAATAGCCAAAGCAGTCTTGAGAACAAAAAACAGAGCTGGAGGAATCAGGCTCCCTGACTTCAGACTATACTACAAAGCAACAGTAATCAAGACAGTATGGTACTGACACAGAAACAGAAAAATAGATTAATGGAACAGGATAGAAAGCCCAGAGATAAACCCACACCCATATGGTCACCTTATCTTTGATAAAGGAGACATGAATATACAGTGGAGAAGAGATAACCACTTTAATAAGTGGTGCTGGGAAAACTGGAAAGCTACATGTAAAAGAATGAAATTAGAACACTCCCTAACACCATACACAAAAGTAAACTCAAAATGGATTAAAGACCTAAATGTAAGGCCAGATACTATCAAAGTCTTAGAGGAAAACATAGGTAGAACACTCTATGACATAAATCACAGCAAGATCCTTTTTAACCCACCTCCTAGAGAAATGGAAATAAAAACAAAAATAAATAAATGGCATCTAATGAAACTTAAAAGCTTTTGCACAGCAAAGGAAACCATAAACAAGATGAAAAGACACCCATCAGAATGGGAGAAAATATTTGCAAATGAAGCAACTGACAAAGGATTAATGTCCAAAGCATGCAAGCAGCCCATGCAGCTCAATATCAAAAAAACAAATAACCCAATCCAAAAATGGGCAGAAGGTCTAAATAGACATTTCTCCAAAGAAGATATACAGATTGGCAACAAACACATGAAAGAATGCTCAACACCATTAATCATTAGAGAAATGCAAATCAAAACTATAATAAGATATCATCTCACACCGGTCAGAATGGCCATCATCAAAAAGTCTACCAACAATTAATGCTGGAGAGGGTGTGGAGAAAAGGGAACCCTCATACACTGTTGGTGGGAATGTAAATTGATACAGCCACTATGGAGAACAGTATGGAGGTTCCTTAAAAATCTAAAAATAGAACTACTATATGACCCAGCAATCCCACTACTGGGCATATACCCTGAGAAAACCAAAATTCAAAAAAGGGTCATGTACCACAATGTTCATTGCAGCTCTATTTACAATAGCCAGGACGTGGAAGCAACCTAAGTGTCCATCAAGAGATGAATGGATAAAGAAGCTGTGGCACATATATACAATGGAATATTACTAAGCAATAAAAAGAAACAAAATTGAGTTATTTGTAGTGAGGTTGTTGGACCTAGAGACTGTCATACAGAGTGAAGTAAGTCAGAAAGAGTAAAACAAATACTGTATGCTAACACATATATAGGAATCTAAAAAAAAATAAATAAATAAGATCATGAAGAACCTAGGGGCATGATGGGAATAAAGACGCCATCCTACTAGAGAATGTACTTGAGCACATGGGGAGGGGAAAGGGTAAGCTGGGACAAAGTGAGAGAGTGGTAGTGTATTTATGGACTTATATACTCTACCAAATGTAAAATAGATAGCTAGTGGGAAGCAGGCGCATAGCACAGGGAGATCAGCTTGGTGCTCTGTGACCACCTAGAGGGGGGGGATAGGGAGAGTGGGGTGGAGAGAGACGCAAGAAGGAAGCGATATGGGGATATATGTATATGAATAACTGATTCATTTTGTTATAAAGCAGAAACGAACATACCATTGTAAAGCAATTATACTCCAATAAAAATGGTGAAAAGAAAAAAACAGAAATGTAATGGTAACTCAGAGAAAATTAAGCATGCTGGTTTTGAGCTATTCTATTAGCTAATTAAATGACCTTGGATAAGTAATTCCAAATTTAACGTTTTACAGTGATCTCCCAGGTCCTGCCTGATCTGGACCTGCAGTAATTCTATTTATCAATATTCCTTTTACTCTTGTCCTCCTCATTCACTGGGCTCTAGTCACAGTAGCTTCCTTACTCTTTCCTGAATATGCCAAGTGTACTCCAGCCTCAGCTTTGCAATTTCTTCTGCCTGGATCATTCTTACTTCAGGTATTTTCACTTCCTTCAGTTTTTTTTAATCTAATGAACCTATCATTGAGGATTTCCTTGCCAACTTAATGAAAAATTGAGTCCATTCGCAAGAACTCTCTCTCTCTTTCTCATCCTGCTTTAATTTTTCCCCAAGCTCTTCCCAAGCATCTTGATTGAATTTATATATATTTATTTGTTTATTTTCGTATCCTCTTTTCTGGAATATGAACTCTATGTGACACAGGCTGTGTGTGATTTGCTTATGGTATAATCTCTAGATCCTAGAACAATGCCCGGCATATAATAGATGCTCAATAAACACTTGCATAAAGCAATTAATTCAGCAACCACTTAATCAATGACCTTTTTGTACAAGCATACCAAAGACAGACTAGAGATACAGTGCCCAGTAAGATAGGCTTGGCACTTGTGGAGATATAGTCTTAGATACAAAATGCTTATAATGTGACAAATCTGTACATTATGTAACCTCTCTTTACTTGTGCTTTAATGAAGTGTTGAATTCAATAATCTCTAAGGTTTCTTTCATTTCAAAATTTCTATATTATTACTGTGCTAAGGTCAAGTTGGATTCCAAGTCCTTCCTAATCTACCTCCATTTCACTGTTCTAACGCCTGTCTCTCAAGCCTGTTTTATATCTTCTACTCCTGAAGTACACTCTCAAAATTATCAACTCTGAACTTGCGCAAAAATTTTTTAATATACTGAGTTCTCTTGCTCATCTCTGCCCATCTGTATCTTCTCTACTCTCAAAGGTGGTCCAAATCCTTCTTATCTGTGAAACTTGACTCCACTAAACCAGCTCACAGTAATTACAGTGAGAACTTGTTGATTAGTTTAATCAACCTCATTCACAGTGAAAATGCAAATAAACTGAGTCCCAGAGACCTTGCTTCTTAGTCAAAAGCTCTGGTTAGTTGATGACAAATTTTGTTTGTATACCTGAGCTCCCAATTTAGAGATCTTCCTGACCTGGAGATCATATATTCTTCTGTAGTGTTGCCTTAGTCTATTCAGGCTGCTATAACAGAATAACATAAATAGCTTATAAATAATAAAAATGTATTTCTCACTGTTCTGGAGAATGGGAAGTTAAGATCAAGTTGCTGGCAGATGCAGTGTCTAGTGAGGCCCTATTCCCTGGTTCATAGATGGCCATTTTCATGCTGTGTCCTCACATGGCAGAAAGGGCAAAAGATCTCTCTGTAGTCTCTTTTGTAAGGGTACTAATCCCATTCATGGGGTGCTCTGCCCTCATGACTTAATCAGTTCCCGAAGGCCCCACCTCCAAGTACCATCAAATTGGGGATTAAGTCTTAACATATGAATTTCAGAGGGATATAAACATTCAGTCTATAGCAGCTGCTAAATATCTATTTTTATTTATAATGCTAAGTGTACACAAATTAGCTGAAACATAACTTTATGTTGGAAGAACCAGGGCTTTTTGACATGATTACTCAGAGTTTTCAGAACTCTTTTTTTTTTTTCAATATATCTGATCCTTTTGTGAAATTTTTCTGAAAAAATGTATTGTTTAATGGAATCCTGATTTACATCACAAATTATATTGTGATTTCTTCTAGAAAAACATTTACATACCCTAATATGAGTATTATGAATAAGTGTGTGTTTCATCTGTGTTTTTTCTAAACACAAATGTGAGCACAAGTAGAGATACTTCTTAGATCTTTGCACTTTTCACTTAGTACTTTTTGTAGATTTTTCCATATTAGCCCTTGTTCTTTCTAATGTTTGCAGAGTATTCCATTATATAAAATATAATAACTGAGCATCTAGGTATCTCTTGATGGGCTTTTTAGGCATTTTCATTGTTTTCTTTTGCTACTCCTAGTAACAGTTTAATGAATATTATATATATATATATATAAATTTTATACACAAACCCACCATATAAATAGTTTTTCATAAATTTATGGGCCACTTATTCTTTTTTGTGAACTACATGTTCCTATCCTTGGTTGATTTTTGTATTGATTCAATCATCCTTTCCTTTTAAATTTGTATGGGCTCTTTGTAAATTGAAAGTATTAGCTCTGTGTCAAGTGCTGTAAATATGTTTTACCAGTTGTCACTTGTATTCACTTCTTTGAGATTTAAGACAACTCATGAAATAAGACTCTGAACGCTATTCAAAATTAAGTGGACACCTGAGACAATTATTCAGCAGAGTCTATCCAAAAAAAAAAAAATGCTCAATCACTTTAATATTTCAAAAGGAAGTGTTAGTTTGGCTTATATTTTAGGAAATAAAATTACTGGCATAGCAAAATAATCTTTTATCTTGAGGGAAATGGCATAAATAATATTTAATAGCCTTTGCAACATAGTTCATATATAATTTAGACATTTTGTAGGTGTCACAAGGAACTTTTCCTCTTTTCAGTTCTTGGTCATATCTTCGAAGTAGCTGTTCTGGCCATATGGCCATGTATTGTGTCTCCTTTATGCCACAATGTCATTAATGTTTAACTTAAGGTAAAAGAAAATTGTATTTTGAGAATTAAATATTTAGGAAAGAATAATAGTGATAATTATATTGATAAAAATTCATTTAGGACATATAAATATAGACCAAATAGAGACAGAATCCTTGCTTCTCCCCCACATTAAAAGGTCTGCCTAATTTTCTTCACTTCTCTCTCTCTTCATTGTTTCTACCACTTACTTGAAAAATCTCAGTTCTTACTGAGGGATATTCAGTTGTATAGTCTACTATTCTAGTCATTATGTGGAAATTTTGACCCCCCTCTATCTTATATAATTGTTTTACTTCTGACAGACATTTTCATCATTGTTATTTCCATTTTCACACTCTGTGGTTTGGATTCTCTCTAGTAAGCGTGTCAGCTTGCAGTTAGCACACTTGGTCTCAAGGTTTGATGTGAGCTCACCTGACACTTTTCTTCTTTTAAATCATGTTTTTTAAGTGGTACATTAGTTTCTATTTTAATTTCTCTCTACTTTTAGTTTAGCATAATTTTTCTTCTCATTTATTTGATGCATATAGAGATATCATTTAAAATGGTTTCTGGGAAATGTTATTTATAAACAGATGTTGCTCTAGACACACATGTAAAATCTTTTATCTGGAATTCAATAACATAAATAATATTCAGTAGCTTGTACAAAAAAGTGGTATATAAATATATATCAAATAGAAGTGGAATTCTTTCCCTTTTATATTTGTTTATCTATCTTTCTATTTATCAATCAATCATGTATTTACTTATTATCTGTACATATAGATAAAAAACAAAATAATGGGCATACCTAAAGAGTATAGGTGTCTGTGTTTACATATATACTTATGTGTGTGTGCATGCATATATATATATATGCATACATACATAGAGGGAAGGAGAAAGAATTCTACTTCTATTTGGTATACTTTCCATCATCTGAAAGTGTTCAAAACACACTATTAGAGAAACTGTGATGTTTTAAAATACAAAGTATCTGGAACAAATCTCAGATATTTTCTATGGTGAATTAGTGAAGCAAAAATGAAACAAAAACAAAGCAACTCTGCATTACCTACAGCCAAGGTTTAAGCACTTCTCCTGGGGGACTAAGGAAAGAGTGAGAAATCACATAGTATGGGTATTTAGAGGGTGGGCTCTGAATGCCTGGTGACTGGGTTCACTGGCTGTTTTTCACTGGCAGTGACACAACTATTCTATGTCTCTTTCTACTTATTTATAAAATATAGCACATAATAATCTCCATCCTATAGGGTGTTGTGAGTATGGATAAATTAATACATGTAAAGTTCACTGCAGAATGTTTGGCATGCAGTAAATGCTCAGTGAATATCTGCTTGTATTATTACTGTTATTATCCCATCTTAAGCCTGTCTAAAAGAGACTTTTTCCACACCTTCCTCATATACAGCAATCCTTCTGCTTTATTTGAAGTTTGGGAGTTAGTTGGCTTTTAGAGGAATGCAATCAGAGTGAGAGAGTGAGGAGGGGCATGCATCTGGGGCATGGCATGTAGGATGGCAGCTGAAATGTTTGGGCATGATTGTTCCCATGAGACTAAAGCCTAGGGCACAGGGAAGGGTTGGCAATAAGGTGAGAACGGTAATCTGGCATCAAACTGTGACCAGTATAATTGTCATAGTGAAAACATTTAAAAGTCACTGAACCCCAGCTCTAGGACCAATTTCTACAATTTTGCCTTTGATAATGACTGTCTTTGTTCCTGGTCAGTCTCCTGATCAAATATTACAGATCTTAATTTTTTTTCTCAATTTCAAATGAAGAATGTGATAGATATGGTATAATGTTGTGAGAATTAAATGAAATTAGATATGAGAACTTAGTATAGTTCCTGGCTTAGAAATGATAGTTATTATTGTTATCATTATAATTATTATTTTATACACTTCACCAGAGGACATATAAAGAGTCAAAACTACATATATTTGTATACAGAGAAGGCAAAGGAACAAGGCAATGAGAATGATTTTAAAAACTACAATAAGAGAAATATCAGATTTGTGCCATCATCTGGCTGGTTCACCTTATGCAGACAAAAATAATTTCAGAAATTTGCAATTGAAAGTTATATCAGGTATCAGTCTTTTTCCCAATAAATTTTATTCATAGAAGATTGTAAGTGTGAAAAATACCCACATGGGGATAACATAAGAAAGTTAAAAGGCACAGCATCCAAGTGAATAAGATATCACATCAGCATCCTTACCACTTCACAACCTGAAGACAACTGCAGTGTAGCCAGCCCAAGAGCAAGCAGAGGCTGCCAAGGAGCCAGATGCTATTGCTGGAAAGAAAATTTTCTCAGCTCAGCATCTGGTCTCGCAATCCAGAAAGAATGAGGACAAGCAGAGCTTTGTAGAGGGGAACGCAGTGTCCTTACCTAAATGCTGTATGTGTTATAAAAAGTAATATTTTAAAATTAATTAACAAACACAAACAGACTGGACCTTGAAGGCGATATTCCTCCTTGTCAGTGATCACATCCATGAAGACAGTTACCCATTATAAGGGTTACAATGACATATATTATATTTGAGTTTTGGAGGAAAGTAAGGGTTATATATGACCATGAGTTCAGTATAACTTCCTGGAGATGAAGAGATCATAAATGGAAGTCTCTGCTCTTTGCATGCCTGTACCTGTAGTGAGATGTAGGACTTGCAGGCTTTCGAATTTTAGTATTTGCTTCTAATGTAAAATAGTCTCCATAGGGAAGAACATTTATCCATTGGATAACACTGAATAAATCAGAGATTAAATGGACAAGACAGGAGTTAATATTGACACCAGACAGAATAATGTGCTTGTTTATCTGAAATGATCATATAATCTTTATTTTTTGGAAGAGTATTTCTGTTGGACAAGGATAAAGTGTATACAAAAATAAATAAATATTTGAAAAACATACCCTGTATATCAGATAATTATATTTTGCCATGCAGAATTTACATCATCATATTCTACAGGAATACTTATGTGTAAATCTAAGAATCTGAGATTGATTATAATATGTGTCTTTCAATGAATAATCTTCAACATGTTTTTAAAATAAAAAATTCAGTATTTGGTAATGAAAGTATATGATTAAATATTCTAATAAGCTGTACCTGGCATTTGTTTATTTGAAATTCAGGAAGTTGTGTATTAGAAAATACAGGTTAATCAATCCTAGTTGGCCGATTATGTTTAAAGCATTAAGAAACTGCTGGAGTTGATTCAAAAATTAAAATGGGCTTTTTCTGTCCAGGAGTTTACTATGTTTTGACATAATTACTTATAGTTTTCTAACTGTTTTATGAAGAGCAACAGCCCAGTACTAACAGGTTAAAGAAAAATTATGTTTTTAAATATAAATGTAGATCTGATACATTCCATATCGTCTAAGCAATAAGATTTATTTATTTGTTTGTTTATCCATTTACATTCAACAGAACCATTTTCTTTCAATGTGCCAACATCCTGATAATTAAAAATAATAATAATATCAGTTTCTAATGGTAAAATAACAATTTCAAAGTGAAATAAATAAAATTATTTATGCCGAAATCAAATTTTTTCTACTTATAAAATCAAATATGTTCTGAGATTCATTGCTCCTTTTCTTTTAATTTAGTTGGTTTTAATTTATGTGGTTAGAGAAATAATATCAGTGATACAAGATCCAAGTTCTAAATCCCCATTTAAATTATTTAATTTCTTGGTCAAGAGATGTAACACTAAATCTAGGAGGTAGTTTTGGAAATATGTGACATTGGTCATAAGATACACTTGACAATCTAGTGTGAGTACTAAATTGTTACAACTGAAAATGAATCCCTTCTCCTCCACACACCCCAAAAATAAATAAATAAGCCAGTAGTGTTTTTACTTCAGTATTATAGATTATATGTGTGTGTTTTGTGCATGTGTGTGCTTACACAGTAGATGAAAATGAGGTAGAACTTAAATACTTCTGAAAAAGAAAGAAAACATTATTTAGCATGTGGAACATTCCCTGAATAGTTTGTTTTCTGTTAAATCAACAATTCTACTTGCAAACTCTCTAGGGTTTTCAAAATCGCTGAAGAGAGCCCAAATTAGATTACTGGAATCCACAGTCCTGTGGCTACCCATATATTCAAGCCCCTGCTTTTTATTGGATAGGAATTGCTCCAAGTTTTCCAGCTGCATAATCTCTGTACTTTGCATACAAACCAAATCTATTGATGTATAATAAGGATAGAGCTTGTAATCATGTTTTTTTTTTTCCTGGGTTGCATCCAAAATAGGGTCAAAGTAATCCTGTAACTCCCCCAGCATCAAGCATTGTGTATGCTGACATTTACAAAAAAGGTTTACTGAATGGAGGAAAAGAACAATAAATGAAAAAAAAAAAAACAAAGAAATAGGCTATGAGGCATTTAAATTATATTGAATGATATATAGAGATGAAGAGAACGATGAAAAAATGGACAGAAAAACATATACAGAATGAACAACCTTACTTATTGGCAAAGATATCATAGCATTGGCAAGAGAAGTAGCTGTGTGCTAACAGTGAAGGATGAGTTACCAGCTGCAGTGCTGCAGTTAAGTGTTTGATAAATCATAGACTTCTCCAAGTCTTGATATCCTCATCAGTTCTGGAAGGAGCATTGTGACTGCAAGAGCCAGGAGATTCAATAGTGATTCTAAGCCCACCACTTCATGTAACAAACAGTCAAACTGTGGATGTTTGGTTAGTAATGCCTGTCATGGGCCTGTGGGAATGATGGCTTTTAGAAGTTTTTTGAGAATTTTCCATGTTTCCTGTCACTTCTTTAACTATTGTTCCTCTTGGCTGAAAATGCTTCTCTTACCCCTTTACCTCTTGCCATCACTCACTACTTACTAGTTTCACTTGAACCTTTTCAGGACCGAGCTTCCAAACTGATCACTGGTTAAATGACTAAGTTCCACATCTGGTGTTGCCTTTTATTGTTTGGTTATCATAGATGAGAAATTGCTATTTTAAGTCTCTGATATAAACAATCTCATGTAAAGCAACTAAAACTCTTTAGTGCTAAAAAAGTGATTTATTGTGTATTTAATAAGATGCAAAATTATTTGAGATCATATAATGCTTCCACAGTCACATAAAGTTAGTTATTTTATAACATTAAGCAATGGGTAATTCTAATATAATGTAGAGTTTTCATATAGGATTAAAAGTTATATTCAGGTTTTACTATAACTGATTATGTTCTTGGGAAGGTTACCTTAAACTATTATCTATTTATTTCAAGGCACCAGTAGTCCATATATCATGAAATGAGAAACTTATTAACAATCAATTTAGTTCAAAGTTTTACACATGTAGGTAGCTTGCACATGTAGATGCTTAAAAAGCTGCTATTACAAACAGTTTAGTCAATCTTGTTACAAAAAATCTCTTCTAACAGACATAACAATGTACTGGTTCTAATGCATTTTAATTTATCACTTTAATCAACTTTGGTATACATGTTGCCAATGTTTTCTCTTTAAACAAGAATATATGTGCTTTGGTGGAGTTAATGGTGGATGCTGGGTGGGCTCATGACAAGAAGTACTTCCCAGAACTTCTGCTGCCAGTGTCCTTGTCCCCAAAGTGAGCCACAGCCACCCCCTGCCACTTCAGGAGACCCTCCAACACTAGCAGGACTCAGCCTAGGTGGAGGTATAAGAAGTAATGTGGGGGTGCCTTCAAGATGGTGGAGGAGTAAGTTGTGGAGATCACCTTCCACCCCACAGATACATCAAACTACATCTACATGTGGAACAACGCCTACAGAACACCTACTGAACACTGGCAGAAGACCTCAGACTTCCCAAAAGGGTCTTGATGCTCTAGCCAGGGGTCAGGCCTGAGCCTCTGAGGTGGGAGAGCCGAGTTCAAGACATTGGACCACCAGAGACCTCCCAGCCTCACATAATATCAAATGGCAAAAGCTCTCCCAGAGATCTCCATCTCAACACTAAGACCCAGCTCCACTCAATGACCAGCAAACTACAGTGCTTGACACCCTATGCCAAACAACTAGTATGACAGGAACAAATTTGGACAAAACAAATTTTTAAAAATTAATTAATTAATTTTTGGCTGCATTGTGTCCCCGTTTCTGCACTCAGGCTTTCTCTAGTTGTGGCGAGTGGAGGCTACTCTTTGTTATGGTGTGCAGGCATCCCATTGTGGTGGGTTCTCTTGTTGCAGAGCACGGGCTATAGGCACACAGACTTCAACAGTTGTGTCACAGGGGCTCAGTACTTGTGGCACACGGGCTTAGTTGCTCCATGGCATGTGGGATCTTCCTGGACAAGGACTCGAACCCATGTCCCCTGCATTGACAGGTGGACTCCCAACCACTGTGCCACCAGGGAACTCCATTATGAGAGAGGATGCCTAAAACCATAATAAGTTCACAGACACCCCAAAACACACCACTGGACATGGTCCTGCCCACCAGAAACACAAGATCCAGCCTCATCCACCAGAACACAGGCACCAGTACCCTCCACCAGGAAGCGTACACAACACACTGAAACAACCTTAACCACTGGGAGCAGACACCAAAAACAATGGGAACTACAAACCTGCAGCTTGTAAAAAGGAGACCCCAACAATAGTAAGTTAAGCAAAATGAGAAGACAGGAAATACAAAGCAGATGATGGAGCAACGTGAAAACCCACCAGACCAAACAAATGAAGAGGAAATAAGCAGTCTGCCTGAAAAACAATTCAGAGTAATGAGAGTAAAAATGATCCAAAATCTTAGAAATAGAATGGAGAAAATAAAAGCAACATTTATCAAGGACTAGAAACACTAAAGAGCAAACAAACAATGATGAACAACAAAATAAATGAAATTAAAAATTCTCTAGAAGGAATCAATAGCAGAATAACAGAGGCAGAAGAACAGATAAGTGACCTGAAAGATAAAATAGTGGAAATAACTACCACAGAGCAGAATAAAGGAAAAAGAATGAAAAGAATTGAGGACAATATCAGAGACCTCTGGGACAACATTAAACGCACAAACATTTGAATTATAGGGGCCCCAGAAGAAGAAGAGGAGAAAAAAAGGGACTGAGAAAATATTTGAAGAGATTATAGTTGAACGCTTCCCTAATATGGGAAAGGAAAAAGTCAATCAAGTCCAGGAAGCAAAGAGTCCCATCCAGGATAAATCTAAGAGAAACACAACAAGACACATATTAATCAAACTACCAAAAATTAAATACAAAGAAAAAATATTAAAAGCTGCAAGGAAAAAGCCACAAATAACATACAAGGGAATCCCAATAGGTTAACAACTAATCTTTCAGCAGAAATTCTGCAAGCCAGAAAGGAGTTGCAGGACATATTTAAAGTGATGAAAGGAAAAAAACCTACAACCAAGATTACTCTACCCAGCAAGGATCTAATTCAGATTCAATGGAGAAATTAAATCCTTTACAGACAAGCAAAGCTAAGAGACTTCAGCACTACCAAACCGGCTCTACAACAAATGCTAAAGGAAGTTCTCTAGGCAGGAAACACAAGAGAAGTAAAAGACCTACAATAAAAAACCCAAAACAATTAAGAAAATGGTAACAGGAAAATACATATTGATAATTACCTTAAATGTAAACAGATTAAAAGCTCCAAACAAAAGACATAGACTGGCAGAATGCATACATAAATAACAGCCATGTATAGGCTGTCTACAAGAGACCTACTTCAGACTTAGGGACACATGCAGACAGTAAATGAGTGGATGGAAAAAGATATTCCATGAAAATGGAAAACAAAAGAAAGCCAGAATAGCAATTCTCATATCAGACAAAATAGACTTTAAAATAAACTCTATTACAGGAGACAAATAAGGACATTACATAATGATCAAGGGATTAATCCAAGAAGAAGAGATAACAAACACAAATATTTATACACCCAACATAGGAGCACCTCAATACATAAGGCAAATGGTAACAGACATAAAAGGGGAAATCAACAGTAACACAATCATAGTAGGGGACTTTAATACCCCACTTTCACCAGTGGAGAGATCATCCAAAATGAAATGAAAAATGAAACACAGCTTTAAATGATACATTAAACAAGATGGACTTAATTGATATTTACAGGACATTCTATCCAAAAACAACAGAATACTCTTTTCTCTCAAGTGTTGATGGAACATTCTCCAGGATAGATCATACCCTGGGACACAAATCAAGCCTCAGTAAATTTAAGAAAATTGAAATTGTATCAAGTATCTTTTCTGACCACAATGCAATGAGACTAGATATCAATGATAGGAAAAAAATGAAAACACATGGAGGCTAAACAATACACTACTAAATAACCAAGAGATCACTGGAGAAATCAAAGAGGAAATCAAAAAATACCTAGAAACAAATGACAATGAAAACAGATGACCCAAAACCTATGGGAAGCAGCCAAAGCGGTTCTAAGAGGGAAGTTTATAGCAATAAAATCCTACCTCAAGAAACAAGAAACATCTCAAATAAACAACCTAAACTTAAATCTAGAGCAATTAGAGAAAGATGAAAAAAAAAAAAAAAACCCCACCATTAGCAGAAGGAAAGAAATAAAGATCAGATTAGAAATAAAAGAAAAAGAACTGAAGGAAATGATAGCAAAGATCAATAAGAATAAAAGCTGGTTCTTTGAGAAGATAAACAAAATTGATAAACCATTAGCCAGACTCATTAAGAATAAAAGGGAGAAGACTCCAATCAAGAGAATTAGAATGAAAAAGGAGAAGTAACAACTGACACTGCAGAAATACAAAGGATGATGAGAGATTACTACAAGCAACTATATGCCAATAAAATGGACAACTTGGAAGAAACGGACAAATTCTTAGAAAACACAACCTCTGAGACTGAACCAGGAAGAAATAGAAAACATAAACAGACCAATCATAAGCACTGAAATTGAAACTGTGATTAAAAATCTTCCAACAAGCAAAAACCCAGGACCAGATGGCTTCACAGGTGAATTCTATCAACCATTTAGAGAATAGCTAACACCTATCCTTCTCAAACTCTTCCAAAATATAGGAGAGGGAGAAACACTCGCAAACTCATTGTACGAAGTCACCATCAGCCTGATACCAAAACCAGACAAATATGTCACAAAAAAAGAAAATTACAGGCCAATATCACCAATGAACATATATGAAAAAATCCTCAACAAATACTAGCAAACAGAATCCAACAGTACATCAAAGAATTATACACCATGATCAAGTAGGATTTATCCCAGGAATGCAAGGATTCTTCAATATATGCAAATCAATAAATGTAATAAACCATATTAACAGATGCAAGGAGAACAGCTATATGATCATCTCAGTAGATGCAGAAAAAGCTTTTTGACAAAATTCAACACCCATTTATGATAAAAAGCCTACCAAAAGTAAGTATAGATGTAAGTTACCTGAACATAATAAAGGCCATATATGACAAACCCACAGCCAACATCATTCTCAAAGGTAAAAAATTGAAACCATTTTCACTAAGATCAAGAACAGGACAAGGTTTCCCACTCACACCACTATTATTCATCATAGTTTTGGAAGTGTTAGTCACAAAAATCAGAGAAGAAAAAGAAATAAGAGGAATCCATGTCGGAAAAGAAGTGAAACTGTCACTGTTTGCACATGACATGATACTATACATAGAGAATCCTATCAATCCTACCAGAAAATTACTAGAACTAATCAATGAATTTGGTAAAGTAACAGGATACAAAATTAATGCACAGAAATCTCTTGCATTCCTATACACTAATGGTGACAAATCTGAAAGAGAAATTCAGGAAACACTCCCATTAACCACTGCAACAAAAAGAATAAGATACCTAGGAATAAACCTACCTAAGGAGAAGTAAGACGTGTATGCAGAAAACTGTAAGACACTGATGAAAGAAATTAAATATGATAAAAACAGATAGAGAGATATACCATTTTCTTGAATTGGAAGAATCAACATTGTGAGAATGACTATACTACCCAAAGCTATCCACATGTTCAATGCAATACCTATCAAGTTACCAATGGCTTTTTTCAGAGAACTAGAATAAAAAATTTCACAATTTGTATGGAAACACAAAAGACTCCAAATAACCAAAGCAATCTTGAGAAAGAAAAATGGAGCTGGAGGGATCAGGCTCCCTGACTTCAGAATATACTACAAAGCTACAGTAATCAAGACAGTATGGTACTGGCACAAAAACAGAAATATAGATCAATGGAACAGGATAGAAAGCCCAGAGATAAACCCACCCACCTATGGTCACCTTATCTTTGATAAAGATGGCAAAAATATACAATGGAGAAAAAACAGCCTCTTCCATAACTTGTGCTGGGAAAAGTGGACAGCTACATGTAAAAGAATGAAATTAGAACACTCCCTAACACCATACACAAAAATAAACTCAAAATGGATTTAAGACCTAAATTTAAGGCCAGACTCTATAAAACTCTTAGGGGAAAACATAGGCAGAACACTCTATGACATAAATCACCACAAGGTATTTTATTGACCCACCTCCTAGAAAACTGGAAATAAACACAAAAATAAACAAATGGCATCTAATGAAACTTAAAAGCTTTTGCACAGCAAAGGAAACCATAAACATGACGAAAAGACACCCTTCAGAATGGGAGAAAATATTTGCAAATGAAGCAACTGACAAAGGATTAATCTCCAAAATTTACAAGCAGCTCATACAGCTCAATATCAAAAAACAAACAACCCAATCCAAAAATGGGCAGAAGACCAAACTAAACATTTCTCCAAAGAAGATATACAGATTGCCAACAAACACATGAAAGGATGCTGAACATCACTAATCATTAGAGAAATGCAAATCAAAACTACAATGCGGTACCGCCTCAAACTAGTCAGAATGGCCATCATCAAAAAATCTACAAACAGTAAATGCTGGAGAGGATGTGGAGAAAAGGGAACCCTCATACACTGTTGGTGGGAATGTAAATTGATACAGCCACTATAGAGAATAGTATGGAGGTTCCTCAAAAAACTAAAACCTTAGTGTCCATTGACAAATGAATGGATAAAGAAGATGTGGCTCATATATACAATGGAATATTACTCAGCCATAAAAAGAAACGAAATTGAGTTATTTGTAATGAGGTGGATCGACATGGAGACTGTCATACAGGGCTAAGTAAGTCTGAAAGAGAAAAACAAACACTGTATGCTAATACATATATATGTAATCTTAAAAAAAAAATATATATATATATATATATTTTTTTTTCTGAAGAACCTTGGGGCAGGACAGAAAAAAAGACACAGACATAGAGAATGGATTTGAGTACATGGGGAGGGGGAAGGGTCAGCTGGCACGAAGTGAGAGATTGGCATGGACATATATATGCTACCAAATGTAAAATAGATAGCTAGTGGGAAGTAGCTGCATAACACAGGGATATCACCTCAGGGCTTTGTGTCCACCTAGATGGGTGGGATAGGGAGGGTGGGAGGGAGATGCAAGAGGGAGGAGATAAGGCGATATATGTATATATATAGCTGATCCACTTTGTTATACAGTAGAAACTAACACACCATTTTAAAGCAATTATACTCCAATAAAGATGTTAAAAAAATAATATGGCAATCGATCAGAAAAAATATGCTTTCTGTGTGACTTTGAAACTTCGCCATTCCTGCTGCAGTTGTGTTGCTGTTACGGATGA
>NW_020174046.1:402572-557171 GCF_003031525.2 Neophocaena asiaeorientalis asiaeorientalis | reverse complement strand
ATGACTTTCACAGCAGGAAATCAGGCCAATTTAAAGTCCAGGCACCAAGCAATTTGAGAACTACCAGCTTTATGCAGTAATATAATTATTCCCTCTGAGGCTCTTAATTGTATTCATCATACCATGATTTCTGCACAAATTAAGCATGCATTTACTGCTATATATAACTTGCTTTGCAGTTAACATTCTGGAAACAAATTTCAAGGAGATAGAATTTTGAACTTATTCGTCCCCTGAAATCACAAGTTCCAAATGTCCCATATACTTTAAGGTCACATTTTCTACCTTCTAGCCACTAAATAAATGAGATGCAAAACTGTTTAAGAGAGAAGAAATATCTGGAACTGGATTTTTTAATTCTTATTTTCTTTACTCTGAAAATGTGTAGGACTTCAAATTCTAAATATTTCTTACATGTACATTGTTGTTCTGGATGGAATTCTTAGCAAAATCTAAGTTACATATAAACTCAGAATCAAAAACTGAATATGCTCATTAGGAAGTTTTAATTACCCATGAAATAGATTGCACACCTTTAGGATAAAAATAATCAAAAATGACCCAATGAATATACATAGATAATTTAGAACTAAATGGTATGTTTTACATGATATATTCAGAAAATAAGTTTATTTTCATATGTGTTTCTAAAAAAAATTTAAACCAGAAAAATTAAGCTTCCTTTTCATTATTTCATGTAAAAAATTGTAGCTATAGAACTGTTGGATTTCCATTGTATTTTCTGCTTATGGCTTTTATTACACTACTTTCCCTTACCCTGCTTTATGTTTATTCATATTAGAAACATCACTTTATAATATTTTATATAGCTTAGTTATTTTCTCTATTTTTTCCATATTGTAAGCTCCATGAGGGCAAGGGTTTCTCCCTTTCTCTCTCTCATCTATGTATCTAATCTGTCTCCACTGCTGTAATGCTAGTGCTCCCAGTAATGTCTACTGCAAGTGGGCATTCAATAAATATTTGGTAAATGAAATGCTAAGTAACCATTTCCTATGTTATTCCCAGCTCATTAGATAGATAGTAAACTCCTTGAAGAGAGGAGCTTCAGGGAGGCCACGTAGTGATTTGTCTTCTCTCAGTTATTCATTCAAAAACCTTTGTTGAGCAGTAACCCTGGGCCAGAAAGCAAACTAAAAGACATCTATGGTTTTGGCATTCTCAAAGTGCAGTGGTTCAATGCATGGGCTTTGCCCTGTTTTAGTTGAATAGCATAAAATTATTAAAGTCTCTAATACTCTCTATGTTCATTTGTAAAAGGAGATTAAGTACAACTTTTATAAAATTATTAGAAATAGGATCCCTTGCACACTGGGTGGAAATACAAAATGGTGCCATCAGTATGGAAAACACTATGGAGGTTCCTCAAAATACTTAAGATAGAACTATCATATGATCCAGCAATCCTACCTCTGGGTATGAATGCAAGAGATTTGAAATCAGGATCTTGAAGAGATATTAGCATTTCCATGTTTCTTACAGCATTATTCACGTTAGTTAAGATATGGAAATAATCTAAACGTCCATTGACAGACAAATGGATAAAGAAAATGTGGTATATACATACAAGAGAATCCTGTTCAGACTTAAAAAAAGAATGAAATTCTGCAATATGCCAACAACATGGGAGGACCTTGAGGACATTATGCTAAGTGAAATAAACCAGACAAAGACAGACACTGTGTGATTCCACTTATATAAGATACCTAAAATAGTCAAATTCATAAAATCAAAGATTAAAATGGAGATTACCAGATGCTGGGGAGTTATTAGTCAATAGGCATAAAGTTTTGGTTAAGATGAATAAGCTTGAGAGATCCTTGGTACAGCATTGTATCTATAGTCAACAAGAATGTATCATACACTTAAAAGTTTTAAGTGCCTTGAACACAGGTTAGGTGTTTTACCACAATAAAGAAAGATATAAATCCTATGTTTACTTTTACATTTTTCTGAATTAATAAATAATTTTAGAAGCAAAAAATCTTAGGATATAATACAATACTGAATTTATGATACTGTAAACATAGGTCTGGCAGAAGGTAAGTACTTGGTAACTATTATTTCCGAAGGATTTTTAACTTCTATATTTTTTGGCTTAACACCTTAAACATAGTAGGTAGTTAACAGATTTTTTTTTTTTGCAGTACACAGATCTCTCACTGCTGTGGCCTCTCCCGTTGCGGAGCACAGGCTCCGGACGCGCAGGCTCAGCGGCCATGGCTCCCGGGCCTAGCCGCTCCGCAGCATGTGGGATCTTCCCGGACCGGGGCACGAACCCGTGTCCCCTGCATAGGCAGGCGGTCTCTCAACCACTGTGCCACCAGGGAAGCCTCCGGTAACAGATATTTTTGAAAGATTGATTTCCTTCCAGCTGCTACCATCCAGTCAGTTATCATTAGATCATGGAACTCTGGAAATGAAAGGAGATGTCTTAATTTTAATTACAGCTCTGAGAGCAGTTAGGAAAAATGGTCAGAGAAAATTGTCAGAAAAATTGTCAGAGGGGTGGCCTGAGCCATTGAGACAGAAGAGGCCCCTGGGAAGCAGGGGGGTGGGCAATGTGATGAGTAGAGATTTCTTCTAAGGGCATACAACTACAAACCCGTGAAAGATGTTTAAGAATTTTGCAAGATAGAAAATATCTCTGGGTATTTTCTGGGAGCTTAAAGAATTAGGTTAGAGGAAATCTGATGATGAATAAAACAAATTTTCTCATTAATGCAAGTGTAAAATGGTGGTAAAATATATGAAGTTATTTGGAAAATAATGTAGAAAAATAGGCAAGAGAAAGACTTAAAAATACTGGGCAATTGGGTTGTAGGAGGTAACCAAATATAAAATATAAATATCTAATTGAATAATTAGGTCATTTACTAAGGAAGGGAATATAGAATGAGGAATAAGAATTCTTTGGGCACATTTCAAACACATATTTTAGACAAAAAATAATGTACCTAATTATTGGGCAATATATTAATTCTTCCTTCCTATTTTCTTGTTTAAATTTATTATAAGTTTTCTTCCACCTGTAAATTTGATCTGCTCAGTGACCCACAGATTCAAAACTTAAGGCTAAAAAATAGTAGATATTTGCTCTATTGTTATTCTTATAAAAATGAATATGTAAATTTAATTAATATTTGTATTAATTTATAGAGAATACCTATGGTGAGGTGGAAGAGTCAGGAAGTTCATATTATGAAAGTAACATCAAAACAACTAATGATGGAAACTAAATATTGTCATTTATAAAATGCCATTTTTATATCAATGTTTGAAAATTGATGATTAGAATAATTGATTCTTTAATTGCAATATTTGCTACCATATTATTGAGCTGAACATTAGATTGGCATTTTGCAAAACCTTTCATTTGCAGATTGTAAGCTTTTAAATTCTATGCTCCCATCTGTCAACTTCAAGTCCATCCAGCCTATATCCTTTTTAAGTGGTGTTAACACAATGTTGCATAACACATTATGGTGTTACATAATGATATGTATTATACAAATGTTAATTATGTATTTGACCTTGTTAATGACATGGCAATGTTACAATTTTGATTTACTTTTAAAAACTATAGATAAGACAAACTATGTAGAAGAGTATAGAAAAAAATCATTAATGCAGTAAGATCCAATACATAAGCATAAAAATATCCCTAACATGTTACTAATTTATTCAACATATTTTTAGGAGAAAGCAATAACATTCATGATACATTGTTATTTTTTAAATTGCATGTACTATCATTCTTATGTGCTAATTAAGGAAAAAACTAATATAATAACATGACATTATTTCAAGGTAAACCAAATATAATTTTATATCATTTACTAAGTAAGATTCACTCTCACATGTATTCCCTTTATATGAGAAATGATAGTAAGCACAATAGTTTGAAATTGATTATTATCAGAGTTTTGTCTTTTAATATTAAAATATGACAGCCAATAAGTTCTGCATACTTCTAGATTTATGCTGTCCACGTCAATATAATAATTGACATATGATAAAGCAGAAAAAATCGGAGAGATAGAGGGAGGGAGAGATAGATAGAGAACAAGAAAAGAGAACTAGGAACTGCTAGGAAGCAATTTTCCTGGAATAAAAAGGAATTAACTATAATAGATTCATTGGTATTTTACATGTCATATTTTTTCAGTAAGATCACATTTTCAGAAAATCAAATTTGCATAGCATGGTAAAATTCAGGGCTACTAAAATCACTAAGCTCCAGCCTTCTTGAAAGACCAAAAAGATAAAGAGCAAACAAATAAACAAAAAGGATATAAAGGAATCAGTTTTCTGCAACAGGAGAAACAGAATCAATACAAAAACAGCATTCTGTGGGAATATTGAGAAAGAAGAAATTACTTGCAGAGCATAAACTGCATACAAGAAGCATTTATTGTCATGAATATTCATGCCACCATATGCAAGGAAACTTGAGCAAGAGCTCCTTGAGGCTGGTATGTTGTAACAAGATGGGTTCTGAGAAGAAAACCTTAAGCAAAAACTAAATTTTCACTGAGGAAAGAGAAGAGTTAGGGAGGCAAGGATATATTTTTGCCAGGTGACATATGTGTGTGGTGTCATCCAATAAAGGGACTTGTGATGGGACAGTTCATTGTGCTTTGGCATATTCCAGGTTCAACAGAGGAGGAGTTGCTGCTGGGAGTGCCAAGTGGAGCCCCAAGTGGGCTGATATCACTGTATTACATTCAGTGCCAGAACTGAAGCTGAAAACATATTTGTAGCAAAATTTTAAACAATTAATTCACTACATCTTCTTTTTGAAGATGACTTGCTTTGAATACTGCTATATATTTCAGTAAGCAGGCAGTTAAAAAAGAAATCCAGATAAAAGGATTGTGAAGAATAACTATATAAACAAGTGGTATTTAAATCTAAATTTTTATATTATGACAATTTTTGAATTGGAAAATTGATTTCCTATTTTTCTTTATTATGTGGAAAAAATACCCCAGCTTATTTTTATATGATGTTTAGTTTTTTTCTGTGATCTGAAGAAATTCTTTTGTATTTTAAAATAACAGTTGCCTTTATTCTAATTTATATTAGTTTATAAAATTACTAAATAATCTTTGGTTGTCTATGAAAAGGATAAAAGTTAAACTTTGTGGTTTTTTTTAATTTTTTTTTTTTTTTTTTTTGCTGTACGCAGGCCTCTCACTGTTGTGGCCTCTCCCATTGCGGAGCACAGGCTCCGGACGCGCAGGCTCAGCGGCCATGGCTCACGGGCCCAGCCGCTCTGCGGCATGTGGGATCCTCCCAGACCGGGGCACGAACCCGTGTCCCCTGCATCAGCAGGCGGACTCTCAACCACTGCGCCACCAGGGAAGCCCAACTTTGTGGTTTTGAGAAGAGCAGTAAATGTGCATAAACCAGAACTTTCGTCAACTCTTCATTAAATTATACCTTTAGAAATAATGTCAATGTATCTTCGGAGTTTTATAACCTATAGAGATAAATTTTAATTAATTATAGAATACAGGCATGAATCATGAACTTAAAGATTGTTCATTCCAGAAAGAGAAAGTTTTCATATTAGGAACCATATATTAGGAGCTGAGAATAGAATCATAAATAAAATGCTGACCTTGCCTTTGGGAATCTCAAATCAGCTTAATAGCTAAACACAACACAATATACTTCTGCCTTCGCTCTGTTAGATGAAACACGTGTCTTAAAAAATTGGTGAAAACTCTTATTCATGACAGAGAGAGAGGTTCTGTGTGTATATAGGGTAGAAGTTTAAACCTTTCAAAAGAAAATAGTAACACCATAAAGGTGATGCATTACAGACACACTTCGATCTGATATATAGAAATCACATTAGAGGCATAACAGTGCAGATGTGAGAGTTGAAGTACCAAAGTACTATTAACTAAAATATATGTGTGTGTGTGTGTGTGTGTGTGTGTGTGTGTGTGTGTGTGTGTGTAGTACAGCATTATATGTGGTTTTTACTCTGAATTTTAGATTTTGTACTGTAAAGATGTATAATTTTACTTTTTAATTTTTACAGGACACTTGAATCTCTACATTGGCAAGAATGCCAAGGAGTTAGAAGTTCCTTAATGCAGGCAAGAGGCAGTAAATCTGGAAGCTTTAGCTTAAAGATGTTGTGTCCTACTCATAAAGGACCAAGAGTCTTATATGCAAGCAGTTCAAGCTCTTCTCCCTCTTTGATACTCAAATTATTGACTGGGTCATGAACTGGAGGATATTCTTCAGATTAAGTAGGATTGCTCTGAGTTTCTGGTGATACAATTATTTGTCTTGTCTTCAGGACCATTGGCCCAAAGAGGTCAAAAAAGTGTTTAGTATTGGAATTGGAAAAAGAGGAAGAAAAGAAAATAAACAATGAAGAGAAAGCAAAGGGGTAGATGAGAGAATGTTAAAAAACAAAAAAACAAAAAAAAAAAAAACAGAAGATGGGAGATTGAGTCAAAATTCTCATGGCAGCCGGGTTTTGAATAAGCCTCAATAAGATCATAATTTAGGATAGTGATTATGGAAATGTGGATTTTAAAAGAAAATGAGATTTATGCCATGCACAGGGGCTGTTGTAGGCACATTAGTTCACTGCAACCTAAACTTGCAGAAAATCAAAAACAAACAATAAAAAATTATATATGTATATAATTTTATATATATACTTCCATATATATATATACTTCCACATATGTTCTCCATAATGAAGGTATTTCCAATTGTACTACTTATTTTTGCTACCCAAATAGGTGTAAAATAATGGAAAGAGCACGAATCCTGGAATCTGAAAATTTGGGTTCTGAAGCTAAGACTGTTCTCTAATGGGGTATATAACACTGATGAGGTTACTTAACCTCTCCAGGTCCTTTTTCTCAACAGGGAAATTTGTAACTGAAATTTTCCCTGAAATTTCTTTGCAAACTTGGAATCAGGATGTTCCCAGACTTGTGTATACAGTGGTCTGTAAACTCTAAAATATTTTACAACTGCTTGGTATGGTGATGATAGTATGCTTTAGAAAATGTTGATTTGCTTCAGCCTAAAGGCACCCTGTCCACCATAACTAACTGTAATTTTTACTTTTTATGCATCAAAAGTAAAGAGCATCAGGCACTACACATTTTTTTCTTTCTTTCTTTCTTTCTTTCTTTCTTTCTTTCTTCATTCCTTCCTATCTCTCTTTCTTTCTTTCTTTCTTTTTCTTTCTTTCTTCATTCCTTTCTCTCTCTCTCTCTCTCTCTCTCTCTCTCTCTCTCTCTTTTCCTTTCTCTCTCTCTCTCTCTCTCTCTCTCTCTCTCTCTCTCTCTCTCTCTCTCTTTCTTTCTTTCTTTCTTTTTTAATTCTTCTCAACAGCTTTCCACACATGGCAGAACTATATACGAGGGGGAAATCACCCCTTTGTGATCTCCAGCAATGTGTCTTCTGAAATGAATGGCTTAATTTTAAAAAGGATTTACAAAATAATTCAAAATAAGTAGTGAAGAGAGAAACTTATTTAGTTATTCTTTGTCACATAATCCCTCATGGAAGTGTGGTTTAGGTTACAGCCATATAAAATATCTAACTTTATTGAATGGTCTTAGAAAAAAAATTTTTTTAAAGGTCTATTTTGTTCATGTCACTAAATGATAAAAATCATCATGAATTAGACCCCAATCTTTTGTTACACCTAAAAGAGGAAAAGAATTCCGAGGGAGAAGTTCCTGAAAAAATTCAGATTTCCCTAAAACCATAAAAAGAAAAAGATTTTAACAGAAATTTAAGGATTTTTCAAAATGTCATTGATATTTCTCAAAATGATAATACAAAGGAGAAGCTTCCTTGTTTTGTTATTTCCATTTAAAATAAATAAGGGTTTCCCTGGTGGTGCAGTGGGTGAGAGTCCACCTGCCAATGCAGGTGACACGGGGTCATGCCCCGGTCCGGGAAGATACCACATGCCGTGGAGCGGCTGGGCCCGTGAGCCAGGGCCGCTGAGCCTGCGTGTCTGGAGCCTGTGCTCTGCAACAGGAGAGCCACAACAGTGAGAGGCCTGCGTACCACAAATAAATAAATAAATAAAATAATACTTGAAATGGATTTACTCCTCATAAAGATTTGGGAGCAAGAAATTTTAAGGAAAGGGACATTTCCTGGGAGATTGAATTGATTTAAAAAAATTTTAAGAGTATTTAGGAAATTGTTATCCATAATTCTAAAGAAATTAAAACCCTTTACCTTAGGTATATTAAGAAAAAGATTTAGAATTATATGGGGGAGTAAACGACTTCATGTACTGAGGTTACATTTATAATAGGGAAATTTGGCTAAGACACATATGTCTGTTACCATCTTTTTTTCAAAGCAATTTTAAGGACAGGGAAAAATGTTTTCAATTTTGTATATTAATAGAGGCAAAATATAAACTATTTGTAATATAAAAATATTTCTATATAGAGTGTGAAAGATTGGAAAGATATACAATATAATAACAAGGTTCTGTTTGAATGGTAGAATTGTGTACAATGAATATTTTAATTTTTTAATTTATACTTTTCCACACTTTAAAGAGTTCCTATATTTTACAAATCCAGTATTTTAAATTGAGTGCTTATTAAATGTCTAGCAATGCACTGGCAACTTCATTTAACATGGTAAAAGGGAACTAATTATATTTGGTAAGAAAAGATACCTTTGTTAAATATTATACTAACAATTCTCTTTCGATGTAACTAAAATCTAGCTTGTGTTTCAGAAGTGTGTGTTGCTATTATGTTTTTTGCAATAATTGATCTGCAACCAGTTAATTGTGACATAATCTAGCACTTTTATAAAGAATGATTGGTGGTGAGTATAAAGAATGACTTCCCACTTGCAGAAGTTCTTAAATGCAAAAATTGCATTTTTATTATTATGAAATAACAGAATAATCCTCAAAATGTATAAAACTTTGGTATTACAGAAAGCAGCAGAGGTGAAATAAATATTTTAGGTTTTCTAAAAACCTATTCAATTGTGCACAATAATCTGAACCCAGCAAAACACATGTGTAAGGACCATTATGCATTTACCATACTTGCCTCATTAGACTCAGCATTCAAACGAGATCAATGACTTGGCTGAATTGACAAAATATTCATTTTCCCTTTTGCTGATGTGTTACCTAAGACAGATAGGAAATATTGCTTTCTTTTTTTTTTTCATTCCTTTAAAGCATTTCAACTTTCATTTCTGTAAGTGTTATCACATTCAATGACTTCAACACACTCTCCATTTCACTAGCAATCTGTTAGTGATCTGTTCCTTTCATCTCTCCACAGATTTGTCCTAATGAAATCATTATGGCTGAACTGTTGTTTTTCATCTGCTTTTATTCCATCTTTCTATGATAACAATGATCTCATTTTATTTTCAGAAACACTGACACAGCCACAGTTTTGAGTCGTTATTTTTGTTTCTTAAAAGAAAAGTAATTGATTCTCTAAATATTTTTGTTTTGTATATTTAAGGCAAATACAAGATTACATTTATTCTGAAAGGTGGTAGAATGGTGTGGTTAGTAGTTGACTTTGCATTCAGAATGAACTGGGTTCAAATCTTCTCTCTGCTACTTAGAACTATGTGTTCTTAACATGTAGCTTAATTCATTAATCTTCAGCTAATTCATAGGCTTGCTGTGAGTATTAAATGAGACAATGCATAGAGAATAATTAGCTGAATCCCCAGTACGTAGATGTCAAGCTAAATGCTTTACAAGAATAGACCTGCTCTTATGACTCAAGGCCATTATCATAGATGCATGCATTTAAGTCATGCTCTAATACTGAGATACACATGCATTTTTATATGTCTTTACCTGTCAATATCAACTTATTACCTAATTAAGAGACTAAAGGATCTTCTAATCTGTTGCCATTGATCTTTAGTAAACTTAAAAACATACAATCACATTTACATAAAGGATACTTTAAATACGTGTTATTACTATGTTGAATATGAGCTTGAGGATCTGGATTAAAGATGGAGGCATCAGAACATACAAAACTCTGTTCATGTAAATCTGATTTTTTCCCCTCAAATTTTCTTTTGCCTCTTTGTAAGCTTTCACTCCCACCCATCCCCACCCTATGTCTCTCCCTTTCCCCACACATTCACTCATAGGCTCCCTATCAAAATAGATTAGTTTGCATTTATAGAATTTTATACAAATGGAATTATATAGTATGTACCATTTATCCATCTCACCTCTATTGTATAATTATTTTGAGATTCATCCATGTATGACGATATAGCAATAGTTCATTTAATGCCTATATAGTATTCCTTTGTGAGATATAACCAAATTTGTTTATCCATTCAAGATTTAGGTTGTTTCCAGTTTTTGCCCATTGCAAATAAAGCTGCTATAAATGTTTGCAAACCAGTCTTTGTTTTAAAATTTGCTTTCTTTTCTTTTGAATAAAAAGAAATGGAGTGGGATGGCTAGGAATGGAAAGGCTGGATTACATGGCAATTTTAAAGAAACTATCAAACTGTTTCCACAGTGGTTATATAATTTTACATTCCCACTAGCCATGTATGAGAGTTTGTGTAGAATTGGTAATATTTCTTTCTTAAATGTTTGGTAGAATTTACTGGTAAAGCTTTCTGACCTTAAGAGTTTTCTCAGTATTCACGTGGGAAGGTTTTTAACTACGTATCAAATTCTTTAATAGTTAAAGGACTATTCAATTAATATATTTCTTCTTGAATGAGCTTTGGTAGTGTGTGTTTTTCAAGGATTTGTCCTTTACATATACGTTCATAGAGTTGTTGATGATACCCTCTTATTACCCTTTTAATAGATGGGTCAGCTCTCTCATTTCTTATATTGGTAATTTGTGGCTTTTCTCTTCTTTTGAAGATCTATTTGACTAAAGGTTTATCAATTTAATTGATCTTCTAAAATAACCAGCTTTGATTTCATTGCTTTTTCCTGTTTTTCTGTTTTTAATTTTTGTTCTAAGCTTTATTTTTTGTCAGCTTATTTTAGATTTATTTTTTTATTTTAAATTTTTGTTTCTTAAAGTGGAATCAGATTACTAAATTGAGATATTCCTTTTCTAATATAAGCAGTTAGTGCTAAAACTTTGCCCATAGTGCTACTTTAGTAGCATCATCTCATCACACTACTTTTGATATTTTTTTTTTCTTTTCATTCAGTTCAAAATGCTGTTTAATTTCTTTTAAAAATGCCTTCTTTCGGGAGCTTTCCTGGTGGCGCAGTGGTTGAGAGTCTGCCTGCCGATGCAGGGCACACGGGTTCATACCCCGGTCCAGGAGGATCTCGCGTGCCATGGAGCAGCTGGGCCCGTGAGCCATGGCCGCTGTGCCTGCGCGTCCGGAGCCTGTGCTCCGCAGCGGGAGAGGCCGCGGCAGTGAGAGGCCCACCTACTGCAAAAAAAAAAAAAAAAAAAAAAAAAGTCTTCTTTTACCAATGTATCATTTATAAGTGTTTTTTTTGTTTTTAGTGTCCACATATTTAGGGATTTTCAGATGTTTTTCTCCATTGTCTTCCAGCTTGCTCTATTCTGTTTTAATTTACATTGTTTATAATGAGTTATCTGCTGTCATCCTTATCTTTGCTGCTATTTACATAACATGTATTTTTGTTTTCTGGTTGCTTTTAATATTTTATGTTTTCACTGGTTTGGGGCAATTTTATTATGCTGTACTTTTTTTTTTTTTTTAATGTTCCTTGTGCTTGGGGTTTGTTGAGTTTCTCAGATCTGTCTGTGTGATTATTTTATTTACTGGATTTTTGCAAATTGGAAAATTTTAGACATTATTTTTTCAAATATTTCTCTGTTCCTTTTCTCCCTTTTGGTATTGACAATTATATTTAGAGCAGACTGCGTAAAGTTGTTCCACATTTCACTGATGTCCTTTTCTTTATTATTATTTTTAAAAATTTTTTCTCTGTGTTTTAGTTTGGATAATTTCTATTGCTATGTACCCAAGTTCACTACCATTTTTATTGTGTTATGTCTAATCTGCCATTAGTCTTATCAATTGTATTTTTCAATCCAGACGTTGCAGTTTTCTTCTCTAGAAGTTTGATTTGTGTCTTTTTAAACCTTCCATCTTAATTTTTGAACATATGGAGTTCATAATGACTGTTTTAATGCCCTTGTCTGTTAAGTTTATTATCTGTGTCTGTTCTGAGTTGATTATGACTGATTGATTTGTCTCCTTATTATGGTTTGTAGTTTCCTACTTCTTTGTGTTCCTTGTAATATTTGATTGGAAACCACACATTGTAAATTTTAACTTCTTAGGTGATCAATACTTTTGTATGCTGAATGTTTTTGTGTTCATATTAATATTCTTTAGCATTGTTCTGGGTCATAGTTCAGTTACGTGGAAACAGGTTGATCATTTTGGGTCTTGCTTTTAAGATTTGTTAGGTAGAACAAGAGCAGTGCTTAGTCTAAGGCTAATTGTTTCTCACTACTGAGACAAAATGATCTGGAATACCATCAATGCTTTGTGAATCAAGTTTCCCTATCAGATGGTGGGAAAAGACTGTTCCTAGACTTGTGTGACTGTTGTGAACTGTTCCTCTAATCTTTTTAGATGATTGTTTCCTTGGCCTGAAGCACTTTAGTTACACACATGCACTGATTAATACTTAGTTGAATACACAAGGGGAACCCTCTGCAGTCACATCTTCCTGCAGTGATTCTTCTCTCTGAATCTCTGTCCAGAAAACTCTAGACACCTTGATTTCCTCAGATCTCAACTCTGTTTTCTCAATTCAGACAGTGCACTGGCTCCTTCTGTGTTCCTCTTTCCTGGTCCTTAACATGGAAATTCTTTCAAAGAATTGATTGCTGGAGCAATCATAAGACTCAATGAGGTTTTTTCATCTCTCTCAGAGATCATTTTTCTGTTAGTGTTTTCAAAACAATTGTTTTATTTATTTTGTCCTTCTTCTTTTTTTTTTTTTTTTGTGGTGTTTCAGGTGGGAAGTTAAATCCAGTATCTATCACTCCATCTTCTAAACCTGGTTTTGAATCTGTTTGTTTGCTCATTTGTTTGTTGCATTTGAAACCAAGACAAGTACAGTTGTATTATAGTTGTGGGTCATTCATATATGTTATAAATATTAGTATTTTCTAGAAACATTGCAAGCATTAGATTGTCTTCTGTGTTTTGAAGTATGGGCAGTACCTATATTTTAATTTTCTAATGGCCAATTTTTATAAATTGATAAATAAATGTAAAGTTAGATGTGGATATTATTAGGAAACATTAAATGACCCACAGAATATAAATAGATCTGGAATTTTTAAAAATTAATTTTCTCAAATGTATCATAAACAAATCTGAACCTATAAATTTAAAGTATTAAACATTTAGAAAAAATGGAAACTTTAATCAAATTTTGTGATTCTTTTAAATACTTAAAGTGATATACAAATGTGAAAATAATTTACCAAATATTCTATCCAGAAATTTGATATTAGCAACTGACAAAATAATTTTCAAGAAAACAGAAAATATCTGATACCAACTGAACTATTATTAGCCATTCTTGTTCTTTGATACAGGAAAAATATTAGCTAGTCTTTGGAACTTAAGTTTAGAGACGGTGATGGGGAATCTGTAAATAGTGAACATAACCACAAACAGCAAAATAGTCCTTACACCTAATAAGAATTTTTTTCATTAAACACAGATAATAACTGTAATTATAATATTTTAATATAAAGAAAAATATATTAGGGAATATATATGACTAATCTTCAAAAAAAAATGGTCTTTTCCCCAAAAAAGGAAATTCTTAGCCATTTCATTTATTTTTACTCTATTTGCTCATTCTTAAAAACAAGTACTCATCTGTATTTATTTAACAATATTATTTTAGAAGAGCACAGATGATGTTTGGTGCTCTAAGTTTTTCAAGCCAAGAAGTAGTCTACTTAAAACTGGCTTCAGTTTTCTTTTCTGTTGTATATTTTTACTACATTTTCATGGTATGTTCTACTTAAAATACAAACACACAGATGGCAAGATACTGTTACCAGCCATAATGTTGAAGTATGTTTGTGTGTGTTGGTGGAAAATATCTATAAAATGTAGTACTTGTAGATGACAAACAAAATCCATTCCCTGTAGATATTTTATAATATAGCTACATATGGAGCACTTTAATGACCACAATAATATGCTTCTAAAATTAGGTTTGTTTACTTCGGTGAAAAATTATACAATCTTTGGAGACCAAATCCAAAATTTGCCTCCAATTTTTCAGCAAGATCAAAGAAAAGATTTTGCTAAGTATAACCTAAGGAAATGAAAAGAAAAAAGGAGAAGGTTTAAAATTGAAGTTATTTGACATAATCTGACATATATTTAAACTATTTGGTGTTGTTCATGCCTTTATGTAAATAAAGTGACTTTTAGGCAGACACATATTTTAAAAGGAATCCATTTTCTTTAACGTGATAACAATGAAACATTTTAAAACATCCACTGGCTTATTATGCTAATTTCTTTCCAATTCAACATTAATTATTGCCGTACAAACTGAGGGAATTCTAATGGAGAAGCTATGTTTGTTCCTAAAACATAAAATTAATTAATTTAAGCATTTTTGGTTGCAAGATTGCAAACATCTGGATTGTTTCAAAATGATTTAACTTAAAGAAGAAAGAAGAGAGACAACCATACCATACAAAGGACATGGTTAACTTTCAGAGAAATCATCAGTATAAAATTTGGCCTCCAGATTTACAGTATTGGTAAATGATATATACAGAAATAATTGAATCAATAGCTGAGACAGAAACTAAACAGAAATGTAGTGGAAAATATCAGATTAATTTATTATTGGGGTAACAATGAAACAGGAAGAAAAATCAAAGCAATCAGTTATATTTGCTAAAAATGTTGCTATTATCAGTTTGCATTTAAACCTCTTATTGCTTGATGTGAGACCCATTAAAATTTTAATAGTGAACTTTTTATTTTTAATCCAAATATTTCTTTTTTTCTCAACAACAAACAACTTTAAATGAGTCATTGAGATTTTAACCATGATTTCAATTTCTTTGATTTTATCATTTATGCCTGTATGTTTAATGGTCAAGTTTCATCATAGAAATAGAAAATTATGTACCTCTTTATAACTAACTTTTTTCCTTGTTTATCTACTTTATCTCAGATTTTAGCTACATACAATACTTTGCATTTTAGCTTGTTTCCAGTAACAAAGAATAGTCAATATATAAATAACTAGATGTATTTTAGAACAAAAAATAAATACCTTGTTATTTTGATGGAGTCATTGGATAATTGCCTAATTGTGTCTGGAGGTAATCAATATATTTATTTATTTTTATTTATTTATTTTTTTAACCATCTTTATTGGGGTATAATTGCTTTACAATGGTGTGTTAGTTTCTGCTTTATAACAAAGTGAATCAGCTATACATATACATATGTTCCCATATGTCTTCCCTCTTGCGTCTCCCTCCCTCCCACTCTCCCCATCCCACCCCTCCAGGCTGTCCCAAAGCCCCGAGCTTGTATTGAGGTGCTCCTATGTTGGGTGCATAAATATTTACAATTGTTATATCTTCTTCTTGGATCGATCCCTTGATCATTATGTAGTGTCCTTCTTTATCCCTTTTAATAGTCCTTATTTTAAACTCTATTTTGTCTGATATGAGAATTGCTACTCCAGCTTTCTTTTGGTTTCCATCTGCATGGAATATCTTTTTCCATCAGCTTACTTTCAGTCTGTATGTGTCTCTTGGCCTGAGGTGGGTCTCTTGTAGACAGCATATATAAGGGTCTTATTTTTGTATCCATTCAGCCAATCTGTGTCTTTTGGTGGGAGCATTTAGTCCATTTACATTTAAGGTAATTATCGATATGTATGTTCCTATTCCCATTTTCTGTATTGTTTTGGGTTCGTTATTATAGGTCGTTTCCTTCTCTTGCATTTTTTTATCATTATATTTATTCAAGTGCTTTTTTTCCTTCTTTCCTTCAAGTGTTTTTTTATGGATTATATTCATCTTTAGAACTTGGAAAATGTATATATTAAACCTACTAATTGCTATTTCCCCACAGGTTTTTTTTTTTCTTAAACTCAATAACTGACTCTGTGGAAATTAGCTTGCAATTTGAATGATATATTGCTGTTGAATCACAATTCAATGATAAGTGTTAATTGGTAACAAAAATCAAAGCCAAAAGCCATCAGTTTGTTTTTGCTTAGTTTGGTTTATCTGTGACCTCTCAGAATCTGACAAGTAGATGGGACATATCATCTTTCTACTGCATTTCTTTTTTTTTTTTGTCTTATATTACTCCTCAGGCTCACCAATACAATCAAACTCTCAAAATGTATTAATAGCCTTCCACGTAAGTGAAATAGAAAGGCTTGTATATGAAATGATATGAAGGACACTGAGGAATTTCCCCCACAGCTCCTCAAATTCTACCTTTAGGCATTCATCACTTTAGGTAAATCATTGCTTCTTCTCACCTCTCCTCACCAGAACTTTCCCAGGACTCCACTCAAAGGAATTGATTTCACTTTAGAGTGAATTCACTTATCATACCATTTTCTTTGTGATATAGGAAACCAAGAGAGCATAGCAAGTTCAGATTGTTAAGAGGCAGAAAAAAGAATGTGCTGATAGCTGGAAAGAATAGGCTAAATTTGCTTTGTCATAATTTTGTGAAACGTTCTTAATATCACTTCAGTTTGGATTAGAATCATTTCCCACCTTGAAGCTATAAAACTGAGATTAACTTGTAGACACAATGGGGCTCTAAATAAAGGCAGATATCCTCTGCAAGAGGGGAGTGAATCTCCTCTGGAGCTAGTAAACAGTCCTCACTTCTTTCTACCTTCTGTAATTCTGAACCAAAAGGGAAAAACAGGCTGAATAAATTAATATGTTTATGTGACTTGTAGCATGTAAAATAACCTCAAATTAAATATCTTTCCTCATAATTACATGCATTTTCTCTTTTAAATAAACCTGTGTATCATTATTTCTATCATCATGATCATCCTCATTATTATTAATGAATTTTGCATCCATTTTTGGGACTAAACTCAGTGATGCGTCGGCCTCTGTACTGATCCATGGAGGCAGGTGGTCTGTCTGACAATGACTGTAACCCTCATAATACTCCCAGTCAATTGTGCAGGAAGTCATTCCCTCCCAATTTCTGCAATGAGCAAATTATTCCCTAAAGTGTGAGATTTGATTACATTTTCTCAGCATGCATTCAGACAAATGTTATTATTGGTCATAAAATTATCCAGCCCAGTGACCTATGGTGACAGTGAATTTCACAAGGTGACTGCCTGCTGAGTGAAGTACCTCCTTTCATTTGTTCTAAATATTTTATATTATGGAGCCTGAAAATAAAGGAAGAAACTTCAGATGTTTAAATACAGTGACTCTAGCATAGCAAGGTGGTGATATTTTAATATCTACATCTTTCATTTGCCTTCATTGAGTAGAGTTGTCAAATTTAGCAAATAAAAATACAAAATTCCCAGTTAAATTTGAATTTATGATAAAAAATGATTTTAGTAACAGTATGTTCCATGCAATATTTGGGACATATTTATACTAAAATACGAAACGTGTGGTTTATCTGAAATTCAAACTTAACAACTTCACTTAAGGTGTTCTGCAGTTTATTGGGTTTCATTTTAACATTTGCTTCACCAGATACCATTTGTATTTACTATAGGTTGCCTTTATATAAATCACTGATTCAATTAACTGTTTAAAGTGTTATATACAAAGAAATGTTATAATTTGTAATTTCCCTTTGAATAACTCAGAAATTAGATACGGTGGAATGCTTGCTAGACATATTTTAAGTTCAAAACCCAAATCTATTTGTTAAAAAAAAAAGAGAATGGGCAAGAGCAAGTCAAATAAGATTGTTTTTCTTTTAATAGATTCTTTCAGTCAGTCACTGAAACACTAGCTCTGAATTAAAATATCCACTTTCTTTTTCTCCCTTTTTGGAGCTATTCTCATGCATGACTTTGTATGTAAAATTCATAAATGATTGCATCACTGAATCCAGATTTAACTGTTGCCTGAATGAAATTGTCACCACAGGGAAATCCATGTAGCACTGGAAAGGTCATGAGAGCACCTGCCCAGATATCAGCACATTGTGATTCTTTGTGCTGCAACCTTGGTTAGTAGAGATTATCTGTGGAGAAAAACACTAATATTTACTCTCAGAGGAAGTTGCTGAACAAGACAGCTCACTTGGCGGGTACTCTGTTAGCATTGGATAAACCAGTGTGCAAATATTTATTATCTCAACAGAAAAAGATGGAAATTTTCTACTTGAGCAAAATTCTGTAAGTGGGGCATTTGGAGTAATAGAATTCCATGCATACCTATGTGGGAGAAAATGTATTTCAATAACAGACCATAAACCTTTGGGAAAAAGCTAGAGGTCTTTCTATAGTGACTGCCAAGCTGTAGTAATTGCTTATGGCATTGTCTGCATAAAGTAAGAAAGTCACTGTAGAACCTCTTTGGAACATGGCCAAGCAGATTCTCAAAATTCTCTAGAGAAATCCAGATGTCTCAGTGTAATTTTTGTCCGGTTTGTTCCCTATATCAACTTTAGCTATAAGTAAAGAAAACAGTAATTACTCTGAGCAGAGGATGTCAAGTACTTCATAAACATATAACATTGTATTTCCTAGTCCTGACTCAAAGTTAGACCCAAGGGAAGACACAACTGGGTCTTTGATCACACCTTTTGCATGAGACTCAAGAATCTTACTTAGCTTTGAATCTATAGAATTCTATTTTATTTGTTTTATTTATTTATTTATTTTTTATTGTGATACGTGGGCCTCTCACTGTTGTGTCCTCTCCCATTGCGGAGCACAGGCTCCGGATGCACAGGCTCAGCGGCCATGGCTCACGGGCCCAGCTGCTCCGTGGCATGTGGGATCTTCCCAGACCCGGGCACATACCCGTGTCCCCTGCATTGGCAGGCGGACTCTCAACTACTGCGCCACCAGGAAGCCCTAGAATTCTATTTTAGAACAAAAAAGTTTATAAAAGTGAACAATGTATCATGCACAGTGGTGGATGTGACAGCAAAGAGGTGAAAAGCAGACCAACACCACTGCTGTCAGTGTAGCTGATGTTATGAAGAGGCCCATGAGCATATGATGCTGTATAGACTGTAAAGATTTTCAATAATCGTACTTCTTTTTGGTAGGAGGTCACAATCTAAAACCAGGTAGTGGAGAACTGGACACTCAAAAGAAGGCCTTAGAAATAGATAACTAAATACCTCAAAAGTTTCAACACAAATGAGGAAGGCAAAAAATCTATTTTGGTGTATTTTCTCCTTTTTTTAGGAAATATAATCAATGATGATGGTTACTCTTTGTTAAGGGCATACTGCAGGCTTTGTGTACGTTATCTTTTTATCCTTATCATTGTTAGAGATAATGCAGGTAGAGATGAAGTAGTGGATTGTTATTTCTAATTTACAAATGGGTATCTTGTTTGAGTTCACACATTAAGTTATAGGATCAAGAGCAAAAGTAAGACTGAAGTAAAAAAAAAAAGAATCAAACTAAGTAAAAGACACATTCTTTCTTCCATACCTTGTAACCAGTGGGTCTGGACAGGGGACAGTTTTGCCCCTGAAAGCCGATTTGGCACTGTCTGGAGATATTTTTGGTTGCCACAACTGTGGGGAGGGGAGAGGAAGAATGTTAGGCATCTATTGGGTAGGGGCCAGGATGATGCTAAACATCCTACAGTGTGCAAGAAAGTCCCCACAACAAACAGCATCTGGCCCAGATGCCAAGGTTGAGCAACGCTGGTTTAAAAGAAGCCTTCTATTAAGCTGCTTTGATACCTGTGTCAGTTTTATCATTTAAAAAAGAAAATTCTCTGTTATACTCCACAATTACTTAGGTAATGACCACAGAGACCAAGAACTCAAATATTCCTGCTATTCTACCTACTAGATGTGTGAATTTGGGTAAATATTCCTAAAGTACAGGTTTGGTGCTATTGTGATTCAACCATTTTTATGACCCAGTTGCTTTCACCAAGGAAATGGGTGAATTATAACAAATAAAATTGTTGCAATTCTAATAGCCATCATAATCAGGTCATACACACACACACACACACACACACACACACACACACACACACACACACCCCTCATTATTTTCCCAAACTTTTAGGCTCCAGTACTATTCTAGTCACCTAGACTCAAAACCATATATATATTCATCCTGTCCCTCAGGCATGAACCTTATTGTCACCGGTCTTGTTTTAGAGACTCACTTGTATGTTTTTCAAAAGGATCTTTTTTAGTCCAGTCTGGTCTATGCACACAAACTCTTGACTATGTCATTCTCTGGTTTAACAAACAAAAAAAGAGGCAAACGAAAAACAATTTGTCTCTGAATTACTTTTATCTGCAAGTGACACAAAACAACACAACAGTGGCTAAAACAGTTCAGAGCTCTGTTTCATGAAGTTCTCAGGGATCCAGACTACTTCCAATTCACTATTTTGTTCTTATAGTATAGCCTTTGTCTCACGGAAAAAGATGGATAGTCCAGATCCAGATTTCTGATCCATGTACAGGCAACAAGGAGAGGAAAGGACAAAGAAGGACATAGCTTTTTCTTTGAGAACACTTCTTGGAATTTGCACACAAAACCTTTGCCTTTCTATCATTGGAAGTAATGTAGTCATATGATGGCATCCAGCTACAAGGGAGGCTAGGAAACATAGTTTTTATTTTGGGTAGCCACACAACAGGGGCTCAGTTGTTAAAGGAAGAAGAGGAACATGGAGAAGGAAAGGTATGTACACAAACAAAAAAGTAATTCCCCTTTGACAAGACAGTAAGTGTCAAATTATCAACATGACTATGGAGGCTTCTAAAATAAGCCTTGCCTTAGCTTTTCAGCCTCCTTTTCCACAATTTACAGGTTTTACTACTGCTAAACCTTCTTTAAATGCACCATTATTAATAGAGTTCCTTCTTTTCAGCCTTTCAATTTTGTTACTTCTTGTTTTCCAAAGTCAGGCTATCCATATTTAGAAGCTGAACTTAGATTTTTACCATTACCCTCTATGTCTTCCTGTTAGTCCCTTATGGAAAGAATCTCTTCTCCTCTGTGTTCCTCTAACTCTTGGTGTTCCTATCATAGTTCTTCCATCATTTGTCAGAGCATTTTCTACTCTCTTATCCCTTCTACTCACCTGTAAACTTTAAGAGAGGTTAGTCCTGTTCAGTGTTTTCATGCTCGAATAGTCCTTTCTGAAAGCACTAGTTACATTAAATATGACTGAACTCCAAAACCTGGTAAAAAAAAGTCTTTACTAAGTTTTGACTATGGTGAAGAGAAGTTGAATACTTTGGAACAAAATAGTACTAAACCTTATCTGGCGTTCCCTCAGTTAATCAACCTAATATCTCTTTCTCCTTTGCTTTCCTTCAGTTTGATCACATTCCAAAAAAGCCTTTTCCATGTCATCTTCACAGTTTTATTTTTGTTCTCCATCAACAGCTTTGTAAAAACCATATATTTTTTAAACTTTTCCTTCTCAATCAGTAAAGGTAAACATTTTCTTCAAATTTGAATTCTAAACTCAATTTCTGACTTCAAAGAAAGTTTAGCTTAACTAATGTGGTGACAGTCAAACCTCGATTAGGAACTGCCTCAGTTCAGGCTGCTATAACAAAATGTAATAGACTCAGTGGATTAAACAAGTATTTATTTATTTATTTACACTCTAGGCTGCTTTTACTTTTTTAAAAAAATTTAGGTTAATTGTTTTATTGCAGTATAGTTGATTTACAATGTTGTATTAGTTTCTTCTGTACACCAAAGTGAGTCAGTTATACATACACATATATCCACTCTTTCTTAGATTCTATTCCCATGTAGGTCATTACAGAGTATTGAATAGAGTTCCCTGTGCTATTCAGTAGGTTCTTATTAGTTATCTATTCTATATATAATAGTGCGTATATGTTAATCCCAGTCTCAGTTTCCTTCTACATGTTTGTTTTCTATATTTGTGACTCAACTTCTGTTCTGTAAATAGTTTCATTTGTACCATTTGCACTTATTTCTCACAGTTCTGGAGGCTCAAACGTATAACATCAAGGTGCCAGCAATTCTTTGCCTGGTGAGGGCTCTCTTCCTGATTTGCAGATGTCTGTCTTCTGGCAATATTGTTCAGTGGCCTAGAAAGAGTTCTCAGGTCTCTTCTTCTTTTTACAAGAGAATTAATTTTATCACAATGGTCTCATTCTCATGACCTAATCTAAATGTAATTGCCTTCCAAAGGCCCTAAGTCCAAATACCACTGTACTGGGGATTAGGACTTCATTTTATGAAGTGGGCAGGTGGGAGGCAGCAAAAGCATTCAGTTCATAGCAGAAATATATCAGTTAGAACTGAAAGCGACCTCATGTGCCATAACAAATTGGCATTTGAAAGTCAGGGGTTCAGAGCAAGAAGTTTTGGGGTAGGAAGGCAAATAGATCAAAAGACATAATATCTTGATTCATGGGGTATGAAAAGAGAATGAGTCCAAAAAAATTTGTTCTTAGATCACGCCTAAAATTTTTAAACAGACAGAGGTTTTATTAATATATGATAGAAAGTTTATAAAATGTAGTTTGTTATTATAAATTTACATTTTTTTTAGAGCAGTGGTTTTTTTTTCAAACTTGTTTTCATTGTTGCACCCTAAGGAGAAGTTTTCCTTATTTATTTCCTAATCATTCTCACCATCAAGAAAGCTTAATATCACAGATATACTATATATCTATTCATGTACTGTAACCCTTTGGAGGGCCACAGATTATTATAATATCTTTCTTCTCCCAAGAACCACTTTCCTCTCCTAGGTGACAATATCACTTCACTAAAGAATGCTTGTTGTCAAATGAAATAATTAAATTAAATAACTCATAAATATAACACTGTTTAAATTAAAACATCTTAACTTGTCATTGAAAAACTTTCAATTTCTTCCTCCAAGCTGTTGCCTATAAGGTAATATTTAGGCGACATTAAGTTTGAAATTTTAAAACTGGAAGGAATCAAGTTGGTATAACTTTGAAATCATTTTCAGGGTGCCCCTTCCATACCACTATCACCTTTGGTGACACTACTCTAGTAAGACTTGCCTCCTGGATCCCCCTAGGCCCTAATGAGCCAGGTACTTTTTAATCTAGAGAAGTTTCTCTCTTCTTTTTTCATGCCACTGACTTTAGGCAGAAACCGCGTTAGTTTTTCTATGGAATGTCCCACATTCTGCATTTGTGACTATGGTACTTTGTGGTATATTTACCTCATTTCTCTATCTTCCAAATTTAATAAAATGAAAAATTAAATCCAGAGGCTTGGTGTTGCTTCAGGTTTAACTTGCTTTTTTTCCGCAAGAACAACCTAAGGTGTGTGCTACATGTTGCCTCACATCAGAAAGTACATAGTATCTGATTATCTCACTTTTAGTGATAATTAATCAAAGGGTGTACTGATTGAGAATGAAGAGATAATACTGTCATTGTTTGCAGATGAAGGAGTGTCTACGTAAAACATCCAAAAGCATCAACAACATCTCTTGGAACAAAGAAATGCTTAGAGCAGGACACAAGGTTAATGTTACAAAAGTCAATTACTTTCCTATAAACCAGCAATGAACAAGTACAACTAAAACCATAATGCCATTTACCTTAGCTAATGTAACCCCCCAAAAAGAAATACTTAAGTATAAATCTAACATAATATGTACAAAATCTACAAAAGGAAAACTACAAAACTCTGATGAAAGAAAGCAAAGAAGAACTAAATAATTGGAGAGATATTTCATGTTCATGGATAGGAAGACTCAATGATGTCAAGATGTCAGTTCTCTCCAACTTTATCTGTAGATTCAGTGCAATCTCAGTCAAAATCCCAGTAAGTTATTTTGTGGTTACTGAGAAATAGATCAATGGAACATAATAAAGAGCCCAGAAATAGACGCACATAAACATAGTTAACTGATCTCTGACAAAGGAGCAAAGGCAATACGATGGAACAAGGACAGTATCTTCAAAAAATGGTGCTGGAGTAACTGGACATCCACATGTAATCAAATGAATCTAGATACATTCCTTAAGTTTCACGAAACCTAATTCAAAATGGATCACAAATCTAAATGTAAAATGAAAAACTATAAAACTCCTAGAAGATTAAATGAGAGAAAATCTAGATGGCCTTGGATTTAATGATGACTTTTTAGGTACAATGCCAAAGACATAATCCAAGAAAGAAAGAATTGATAAGCTAGATTTCATTAGAATTAAAAGCTTATGTGTTGTGAAAGACACTGGCAAGAGAATAAAAATGTCACAATTTTAGAGAAAATATTTACAAATATATATCTGATAAATAACTGATATATAATATATACATAAGAACTCTTAAAACAACAACAAAAAAGTAAACAAGAAATTAAAAATTGGCTAAAGACTTTAACAAACATCTCAACAAACAGTATATATAGATGACAAACATATGAAATGATGCTCCACATCATTTGTCATCAGAAATGCAAATTAAAACAACAATGAGATACTGTTATATACCTATTAGAATGAGGAAATCTGGAATACTGATGACACTTAAATGATGAGGACATAGAATAACAGAAACTCTCATTCATTGATGGCAAGAATGCAAAGTGGTACAGCCACTTTGGAAGACAATTTGGCAGTTCTTATAAAACTAAATATATTCTTACCATATGATATGACAGTTATGCTCCTTGATATTGCCCAAAAGAGTTGAAAATTTATGTTCACATAAAACCTGCACATGGAGGATTATAGCAGCTTTATTCATAATTGCCAAAACTTGGAAGCAACCAAAATGTCCTTCAGTAGGTTAATGAATAAATAAACTATGATACATCCTGACAATAGAATATTATTTAACACCATAAAGAAATGAACTAACAAGTCATGAAAAGACATAGAGGAAACTTAAATGCCTATTACTAAGAGAAAAGACACTAATCTCAAAAGACTATACACTGTATGACTCCAATTATATGACATTCTGTGAAAGGCAAAATTATGAAGACAGTAAAAAGAATAGCAATTGCCAGGGATTGGGGGAAGGGTAGGGATGAATAGGCAAAATACAGATGTTTAGGGCAGTGAAACTACTATGATAATATAATGGCATATACTTATTATATATTGGGTCAAACTCATAGAATATACAACATGAAGAGTGAATCCTGATGTAAACTATGGACTTTGAGTGATGATGTATCACTGTAGGTTCATCAGTAATAAATATACCACTCTGGTGTGGGATGTTAATAATAAGGGCAGTTATGCATGTGTGGGAAAAGAGGGGATATGGGAAACCCCTGTATCTTCTACTCAATCATGGTATAAATCTGAAAGTTTTCTAAAAAGTAAAATCTATTAAAAATTTGCCAGTGAGTCACTAGGGGTAATAGTAGGTGGTGCCACTTCCACTTGTACCCCCTGATTCCTGGTCCCATGAGTCCTGGCTGTAGGAGAAACAACACCGTATATTGGACACTGACTGAGAGCACATATAGCCTTCTGGAGAACCTTGCCCTCATCCTGCAAAGTAGTGCCACCTAGCTGTCAGTCTAACTGAGTCTCCCAAAAGCCATTCTGCCATTCTATCAAGCCAGCTGCCTCATGATGGGGAACATGATAAAGTCACCAGCAAAACTCATTAACAATTTCCAGGGAGTAAAAATAGATTCTGCGTAATAAAGTCCAACCATTTTTTCCTTTGTGCTTAGTCTAGTCTCACTTGCTCATAGGGTACCATGTGAAGAGGCTTTGCACCTGGCACTTCAGACCTGAGTTCCTAAGTGTGGAATGGCTGCATCTACAACTCAATTCATGACTGTGTACAGAAGAGCCAGCAGTGTGCCATACTCAATTCAAGATGACGGTGGTGGGCCTTGTGCAGAGACGCTGCACCGGAACTGCGATCTGGAGCGTGAGCGGCGCAGCCGCGCCTGCGCCTGGCTCATGAGAGCTCCAGCCCTCCCCGCTGAGGAGAACCCTAAAAAGCAGCCCCGCCCAAGGCCTGTGAAAGAGAGCAGCTGCTAAAGAGAGGCCTGTGAAAGGAGCTTGGGCTCCTCTGCCTCTCCATTGTTTGATGCAAGAATAAAGATTTCCTTTGCTTCTGAACCGAACTTGGTCTCCTTCTATTTGTGCAGGAGGACTCTTGTTGAGGACTGACTCTGGAGGGTAAGTAACAATAAGACCAGTGAACTCCATGAGCATGGGCCGATTGCCATGTTAATTCACTATGAAGTGAATTACTTGATCAGAAGAAATGCTGTGTGGAATACCATGCTGATGTTCTTTAAGTCCACAGTGATAATTTGTGCAGAAGCAGTGCAGTTAGGGGAGGAAAATTCATAACCATAGTAACTGTCTATTCCAGTAAGAACAAACCGTTATCGAACCAAACTTGGGTCTGCTTGCGCACATGCTGTAAAGCCAATATACCGCCACCAAGTTTTGGTGAAGGAAAGTACAGCTTTTATTGTAAGGTGCCAGACAAGGAGTCTGGGGCAGCTAATGCTCAAAAAACCCAAACTTCCTGATGGGTTTCAGAGAAAAAGCTTTTATTGACAAAACTGGGGGGAGGGGTGGGTTTCAGGGTGTGTAACCCTTCTCCAATTGGTTGGTGGAGAGGTAACTGGGTGGTGTTTCAAGAAACTCAGTCGTCAGCCTTCTGGTTCCATCCAGCCTGGGGTCCACGTGCTTGTGCTCAGCCTGAAGATACTATCCTCCACCTGGGTAGGGGCCTTTGTTCCTGTAAAAGAACTCAGAGATAAGTATCAAATTGTTATATACATCCCCTGAAGAGAAACCAGGACCAGGCCCCACTGCTGCACTCATTTTTTTCTGCATTTCCTCATGCCTCTAATTACTAACTGAATCTGCCCTTTGAAACTCAGAAAAGATCTAGAAGGCTAAAACCTTTTTCCTACAAGCAAGAAATAGGGGACACATGAAAGGCCTTTTTATTTGGAAGGGCCCCACAGGGTCCTGCATGGTTTCAAGATTACTGCTCTCTCCATGATGGAAGCAGTCCAGTGTAATCGACTGGTCACCAAGTTGCTGGCTAATCACCCAGGTAAGTAGTGCCCTATCAGAGACTCAGTGCTGAGTTCTAATGTTGGCAGATTAGGCACTTAGTGGTCGTTGTAGTTAAGTCAGCCTTGGGGAGTGGAAGTCATGTTGCTGAATCCATGCATAACCTCCATCCCTGACATTATGGCCACTTTGTTCATAGGACTATTCGGTGATGACAAGGGTCACTGGGGAAGGGTGCTGACTGGTATCTACACAATGGGTCATCTTTCCACCTTATTATTAAAGTCATTCAGGTCTTTTCTTTCTCTATCAGTTGATTGTGGGGAACTCCTTATGAGGCCATAGGCACAGGCTAGGAGAGAGAAGGTAGTTTAGCAGGAGTGGGGACCATGGGCATTTGGGCCACTTCATGTAATTTACTTGTGCCTTTAGGGACTGCTTGGGCCAGATTTCATTTATACCTCATTATTTGATGATTGACTGCTACTATGTACACCGAACTTTATGGCTTGGTGAGTCATATAACACCTAGTTCCTTATGGGTAGCTCACTTCGTATGGTAACTTGCTGGCTCATGGGTAAGCATTCCACTAAGGCCCAGTGGTAAGCCAAAAGTTATTTCTCAAAAAGAAAGTAGCTATCTGCAGAAAAAATGACAGGACTCTTTTCCAAAATTTTAAGGACCTCCTGAAGGGTACTGCCAGAGGCTCCAAATCTGCCACTGACACTTTAAGCACCATTGTATCTGCTGAATCTTATGGCTCATGTATCAGGGCAGTTTGCACAATAGCCTGGAACTGTTTCAGAGCTCTCTCTTCTTCTGGACCTCACTCAAAACTAGCATCTATTTTGGGTGATTTGTTAAATGAGCAAGAATAACACAACCAAACAAGGAGTATCCTGCCTCCAAAATCCAAGGAGGTCTCCTTTAGGGCACATAATAGCATTCCAGTCACTTATGCAGTACTTGAGCTAAGAATTTGAGTCACCAGTGATTTTAGGAGCAACCAGCCAATCTTATTTTATTCATTATTTTGCCAAAAATGTTTGAGAGTATCATATACATGGTCACCCAGATCCTTCCTTCTTATAAATGTTTGATTAGTAGTATACAGTGGTGATATTTTGTCACATTCTATTACCAGATCACACTATGGACTATCAGTGCTCTCTTTACAACTGAAAATAAAGTCATTAGCATATTTAAATTTTATCAGGTTAGAGAGCCAATTCCAGAGCCAATTCGTGGTTTTCTATACAAAGAGAGATTTATTTATTTATTATAAGAAATTGGTTCCCACAGTTATAGAGGTTGATGAGTCCTAATATTTGCAGTTCGCAAACTGGAGAGCCAGGTGAACCAATGATGTAGTCCCAGTATAAGTGCTGGAAGGCTTGAGACCCTGGAAGAGCTGATGTTTCAGATAGAGTACAAAAGCAGGAAGAAAAACTGACGTCCCAGCTCCAAGGCGGTCAAGCAGGAGTTCCTCTTACTCGTGGGAGGTTCAGCTTTTTGTTCTATTCAAACTTTCAATTGTTTAATTGAGGCTCATCCACATTAGTGAGGGTAATCTACTTTATTCAGTCTAAATCTACTGATGTATATGTGTAGCTGATTCACTTTGTTATAAAGCAGAAACTAACACAGACTTGTAAAGCAATTATACTCCAATAAAGATGTTAAAAAGAAAGTCAAATGTTAATCTCATCTGGAAACATCTTCATAGACACACCCAGAATAATGGTGGAGCAAATGTCTGAGCACTCTGATCTAGTCAAATTGACACATAAAATTGCCCCTCATACTCCCAGCCTAAAATTCTCTACTATAAACCTTTTATTTATTGGTTGTAACTATTCTTGCTCATTGACTGTGCTAATTATTTCTTTAAAGTTTGCAAAATAGATACTTGTTTACTTCAACATTCCTTCTCTAAAGAGAATTTTCCTTTATCATCTAGAGCTATTAGGTAACTCTGAAATGCAGTTCACTCAGAAAAGATAAGATAGATATTTTTGTACTTTCTACTTGGTGTCTTAGCATAAGGAGTTTGTTCCCAAGTTATGTTCAGTTGTTGTTGCCTTTTTTGTTTCCTTTCTGTCTTTTTTAAAAAGCATATATATAAACTCCTGGGTTTTATTAATAATTGTTTCCATCACTTGTAATCATCAGTTTTTTTTTTTTTTTAAACATCTTTATTGGGGTATAATTGCTTTACAATGGTGTGTTAGTTTCTGCTTTATAACAAAGTGAATCAGCTATATTCCTTTAAGCAGCGCTCTTAAACCCCTCTCCTCGCGCACCAGGAAACAAAGAGGGAAGAAAAAGTCTCTTGCCTCTTCGGCAGGTGCAGGCTTTTCCCCGAACTCCCTCCCGGCTAGTCGTGGTGCACTAACCCCTTCAGGCTATGTTCAAGCCGCCAACCCCAGTCCTCTCCCTGAGCTCCGTCCAAAACCAAAACCCGAGCCTCAGCTCGCAGCCCCGCCCGCCCCGGCGGGTGAGCAGACAAGCCTCTCGGGTTGGTGAGTGCCGGTCGGCACCGATCGTCTGTGCAGGAATCTCCCCGCTTTGCCCTCCGCACCCGTCGCTGTGCACTACTCCGCGGTCCCGAAACTCCCCCCTCCGCCTCCCGCAGTCTCCGCCCGCGGAGGGGCTTCCTAGTGTGTGGAAACTTTTCCTCCTTCACAGCTCCCTCCCACTGGTGCAGGTGCCGTCCTTATTCTTTTGTCTCTGTTTTTTCTTTTGCCCTACCCAGGTACATGGGGAGTTTCTTGCCTTTTGGGAGGTCTGAGGTCTTCTGCCAGCCTTCAGTAGGAGTTCTGTAGGAGTTGTTCCACATGTGGATGTATTTCTGGTGTATCCGTGGGGAGGAAGGCGATCTCCGCGTCTTACTCTTCCGCCATCTTCAAGGTCCCCCCTAATCATCAGTTTTTAATGCTTTAATTGTCTCATCTTTGGCTAGAGTGAGCCCTTTATGTTGAATTCTGTATTTTTTTGTATAACCAATTGGTTTTTGAATGTTTTCCATGCTTTCTTGAGCAACAATATTTAGAAGTCTTGTATTCTTCCAGCCCCAGAACTAAAATCGGCCACTCCTCAAGTAGTTCTGGTTCCCTGGTATTTAGAGACAATAATTTGGGTGTTGATGATGTTTATTACTATAAGGTAGTCATTGCTTTCAAGGTTTTTTAATCCATATTTTTAAAAGGAAATAAGTTCATAGTGGTATTTATGGGTTGGCCAAAAAGTTCATTCAGGTTCCTCTATAAGATGTTACAGAAAAAACCCAAATGGACTTTTTGGCCAACCCAAATACTATTCAAGTTCAGTATGATTATATTATAAGTATGTGTAAGAACAAATAGTTGTAAAATATCTTAAAACTAATTCAATATTCATATTTTAGTAGTAATATAGGTGTTTATATTTAAGACTATTTCATATATGGTAGGATAATCCATCATTTGAAACTGAACTCAATGTTATTTCCTCCTACAAAAGTGCCCCATGATCCTTGAAGCTGGCTTTTAGCAAAGTGCACCCAAAAGCTATGGAGTCAGGCTGCTTGGGTAAATTTCTAAGTATGCTATCAGTAAGAGATACAATCTGGACAAACAACTCAAGTATCAGAGTCCCAGTTTCTTCAGATGGAAAACTATAAAGAATAATAGTATCTATCCGTCTTACATAATTGAGGTAAGGACTAAATGAGATAATATACAGTAAAATATTGGAGCAGAGCCTGACAAATAATGAGCATTGGGTAAAGGTTAGTAATTCTTAAGTATGAAACATTCTAAACTGAATTATATTCTAACTAAAATTATTTATGTGCATTAAAATCATTTTTAGTATACTTTAAGCTTCCTGATGGCAAAGTCTACATTTAAATCATCAATATATTCTTGCCTATAATCCCAAATAAGTTATCTGAGTTCCTTTGCAGGATACCTTGCACACAGTGCATACTCAGTAGTACATGAATGGGATTGTGTGCGTCTGTGAATACATATGTATATTTACGTGGGAAACAAAACACAAGAAACAGAAAGACAGAGTTGGAAGAAAAGGAGGGGAGAATAGAAGGGAAAAGAAAAGGAGGAAGAAAGGGAGAGAGGGAGAGAAAGATCAACTTTGAAGTTTGCTTGCCCCTTTCCTTGTTAAAAGTTCACTAGAGTGCTATCCAATATTTACATGGAGATTAATCCACATAAAAATGCAGAATTTCAAAGCCATTTTTTGTAATGTTTCTTGAGGTAGATTGGTAGAATGTTTAGCTTACCTGCTATGCAAAGAAGGGCAAATTCTCAGACAGCTCTCACAGCTGACCTTGAGCAACAAAACTCACTAAGGATAGCTCATGCAGACGTGGTCATCAAGACAGCTCATCAAGACATTATCTTGTTTCTGAAATTGACATTTATAAATTTTATGGAGATTTTTATACTATTACCACATGTCTCTGAGCCCCCAAATATACACATTTTTCTATAATAGTAACCTATGGTGTATATCTTTCTGCAACTTTAATTTGCCAAAAAAAAAAAAAAAAGCTGTGAGATTAAATTATGTTGATACACGTATCATTAGTCATTCATTTCCATTTTCCATATTGCTTTTCATTATATAAATATGTCACAATTTGTCAATCTATTTATATTCTGTTTGTAGACATTTAGGGTATTACCACATTTTGATATTAAATGCAATGCTCCAAAGAACATTCTTATATATAAACATTCTTTGTATACAAGTGTTTCTCTAGTATTTATACCTAATAATTGCTGAACCCTAAAGTACATAAATTTTAACCTTTACTAGCTATTTCTAGATTACTTTCCAAGGTTGTTTTTAAATCAATTTACAACTACAAACCAACAGTGCATAAAGTTTTCTATCATTCTTCAGATTTATCAACAACATATTGTCATACTTTTAAAAATTTACCAATCTGATGAATCTGAAATAGTATATTTATTGTGGTTAACTTGAATTTCCACAATTACTATAAGACTGAGCTTTTTGTACCTTTTCATTACCATATCATGTGCTTTATTTATTTTTACTATTAGGATGTCTGTCTTATTTAAATTATTATTATTATTATTATTATTTTTTGCAGTACGCAGGCCTCTCACTGTTGTGGCCTCTCCCGTTGCGGAGCACAGGCTCCAGACGCGCAGGCTCAGTGCCCATGGCTCACAGGCCCAGCTGCTCTGCAGCATGTGGGATCTTCCCAGACTGGGTCACGAACCCGTGTCCCCTGCATTGGCAGACGGACTCTCAATCACTGCGCTACCAGGGAAGCCCTTATTTAAATTATTTATGGGAGTTCTTCATAAATTCAGATACCAATCTTTTATTTTATGCGTTGTGAATATCTGTCTCTGATTTTTTTGTATGATTTTATCACTAAGAAGTTTTAATTTCAAAGCAATCAAGTTTATCCATCTTTTTAATTGTTTGTACATTTTATATCTTGTTTAAGAATTTCTTTATCTCCTGAGGTTATCAAGATATTCTCCTGTTATTTGTACAAATGTTTTTAAAGCTTAGTTTCACATTTAGGTCTTATAGTCCACATGGAATTTATTTTTGCCTATGGCTTGAAACAAGATTCCTCAGTTATTTAGTTCACATGGATAACTAAGATAATTGACTAGTGCATTATTTTCCCACTGATCTGTAACACTAAGTCTTTGATTTGTCAGGTGTCCCTATGGGCAAACACAAAAACGATCATTGTCAAATCAGACTTACTTAAATCATAGATCTGACCCAGGATTAAGCTTTACAAATAATTCTAAAACCACCAATAATTCAGTAACTCAAGTGAAACAAGCAACGGATATGTAAATGGTTCTTGTAACCATGATTATTTATGAGGTCTCTCAAAGGGGTTGGCAATCGTGTCACTTACAAAGATGAGCTGTATCAGTCATGGAACAGCTCCATTTTATACTCAAAAAGTTACACTTCCTAGGGATCCAAGGCCTCTAAATCCATAGATTCCAAATTTATTGCCCATAAGTCACCTAGACAGATTAAGAAATAACATTTCCTCCCTCATGAGCTAATATTTTTCCTGTGTTTGCCAGAAGATTGTTCATTAAACTGTTTATGAGGAAATTTGATAAGATCACTTTCCTTCTTTCCTTTCTCGGAGCATCAACCTCATGAGTTTGATGATGAATCTCAGCCCTTTTCTTTCTATCCTTTTCTAACCTGCTGTTAACTTTTCTTTCTATCAGGCCTAAGTGAATGGGGTTTCTGTGGCTCTATTATCTTCTGCCAATCTGTCAATTCCTGTACCAAAATTAATAAGGACACAAGAAAGTGTATGTTTCCTAATTTATTCTTGGTGCATAGGTATTAAATTTATTTTTGTATATTGTTATTATATCCATTGGTTGAACTTTCATTAATTTCTTAATTTGTCTATTTTCTTTGATTATTTCATGAAGACAACCATTATTTATGAACACTGATATCTTCTTCCATCCTTTCCAATTATTTTACATTTTATATATTTTCCTTATTTTGTTGAGTTATCTAGGATTTATAGTGCATTGTTGAATAAAGCTCTTTCTTCTTGACTGTAAAGACAACTCTTACATTGTTTTACTCTAAGGAATGTATGCATTTGTTTGTTAACTCCTTCTGTCAGATTAAGAAGATTCTTTTTACTCATAGTTTGTAATGAGGTATGAATATGTTTTAAATTATTTCAAATACATTTTCTGTATATTCTGAGGTAATTCTTTAATTTGGTAATGTAGCAGATTTCATTAATAGATTTTCAATTAGATATTCTGTTATATTTCTAGATAAACCAAAATTGGTCATGTCATGTTATTTTGTTTGATAATTCTGTTTGCTAATATTTAAGTTAGATTTTTGCATTTATGTTTATGACAGATTTTATTAATTTACATAGTATCCTCTAATTTTGTATCAAGGGTATACTAGTGTCATAAAACAAATAGGGGAGCAATTTTATCCCTGCATTATATGAAAGAATGTGTTTAAATTTGACACTGTACAACTTAAAAATTTGACAGCACTTGTAAGAAACCTTGGCTCTTAAGTGTATATATGAAGATAGTAAATTATTGATTCAACATTTTAAAATTTCATGAGTTAATTTTAGAAAGGTATAGTGTTCTGAAGCTTGTCCATTTTATGTAAGCTTAAAAATTTACTGATAGAAAGTCCTTCAGGGGATTTCTCTAATTATGAACACTTGTCACTGGTCATATTATTTATTTCTGAAATCTCTTAACCTACTATGGTATATGAATTTCATTTTCACTTGAATCAAGGGGCATTCTTGAATTGTTTTGGCTGAATTCTCATATCCCATAAATATGCTTGCTCATTTTGAAAATCTTATTTACCAATTTTTAGCCTGATTTATATACAAATAAATAAGAAATTTATATTAAAATACCACACCATTATTATGGCTTTAAAACCTTTCCTTAATAATATTCTTGAGTTTTGGTTTCGCTTCACATTTTATGAGGCTTTTTAGTAGGTGCACCAAAGTTCAGAATTGTTTTTGTTTCTTTGTTTTTATTGGGATATAGTTGTTTTACAATGTTCTGTTAGTTTCTACAGTACAGTGAAGTGGAGTTCCCTGTGCTATACAGTGCGTTCTCATTAGTTACCTATTTTATACCTATTCGTGTATATATGTCAGTCCCAATCTCCCAATGCATACCACCTCCCCTTCCCCCCATAGTGTCCATACATTTGTTCTCTACATCTGTGTCTCTATTTCTGCCTTGCAAATTGGTTCACCTCTACTATTTTCTAGATTCCACATATATGGGTTAATATATGATATTTGTTTTTTTCTTTCTGACTTGCTTCACTCTGTATGACAGTCCATAGGTCCATCCACATCTCTACAAATGACCCAATTTCTTTCTTTTTCATGGCTGAGTAATATTCCATTGTATATATGTACAACATCTTCTTTATCCATTCGTCTGTCCATACACATTTAGGTTGCTTCCATGACTTGGAATAGTGCTGCAATAAATATTGCGGTGCATGTTCCTTTTTAAATTATGGTTTTCTCTAGGTATATGCCCAGTAGTGGGATTGCTGGGTCATATCGTAATTCTGTTTTTAGTTTTTTAAGGAATCTCCATATTGTTCTCCATAGTGGCTGTATCAGGTTACATTCCCACCAACAGTGCAAAGAGGGTTCCGTTTTATCCACATCCTCTCTGGCATTTATTCTTTGTAGATTTTCTGATAATACCCATTTTAACTGGTGTGAGCTGATACCTCATTGTAGATTTAATTTGCATTTCTCTACTAATTAGTGATGTTGAGCAGCTTTCCATGTACTTCTTGGCCATTGGTATGTCTGCTGTGGAGAAATGTCTATTTAGGTCTTCTGCCCATTTTTGGATTGGGTTGTTTGTTTTTTTGATATTGAGTTGCAGGAGCTGCTTGTACATTTTGGAGATTAATACTTTGTCAGTTGCTTCCTTAGCAACTATTTTCTCCAATTCTGAGGGTTGTCTTTTCGTCTTGCTTATGTTTTCCTTCGCTATGCAAAAGCTTTTAAGTTTCATTAGGTCCCATTTATTTATTTTTGTTTTTATTTCCACTACTTTAGGAGGTGGGTCAAAAAAGATCTTGCTGTGATTTATGTCAAAGGGTGTTCTTCCTATGTTTTCCTCTAAGAGTTTTATAATGTCTAGTTTTACATTTAGGTCTTTAATCCATTTTGAGTTTCTTTTTGTGTATGGTGTTACGGAGTATTCTAATTTCACTTTTTTACATGTAGCTGCCCAGTTTTCCCAGCATCACTTGCTGAAGATACTGTCTTTTCTCCATTGTATATCCTTGCCTCCTTTTTCACAGATTAGTTGACCATAGGTGTGGGTTTATCTCTGGGCTTTCCAGCCTGTTCCATTGATCCATAGTTTTGTTTTTGTGCCAGTACCATATTGTCTTGATTATTGTACTTTTGCAGTACAGTCTGAAGTCAGGGAGTCTGATTCCTCCAGCTCCGTTTTTCTTTCTCAAGATTGCTTTGGTTATTCAGGGTCGTTTTTGTCTCCATAAAAATTTTAAGATTTTTTTTGTTCTAGTTCTGTGAAAAATGCCATTGGTAATTTGATAGGGAGTGCATTGAATCTGTAGATTGCTTTAGGTAGTACAGAAAATTTCACAATATTGATTCTTCCAGTCCAAGAACATGGTATATCTCTCCATCTGTTGGTGTCATCTTTGATTTCTTTCATGAGTGTCTTATAGTTTTCTGAGTACAGGTCTTTTGCCTCCTTAGGTAGGTTTATTCCTAGGTATTTTATTCTTTTTGTTGCAGTGGTGAAGGGGATTGTTTCCTTAATTTCTCTTTCTGATCTTTCATTGTTAGTGTATAGGAATGCAAGAGATTTTTGTGCCTTAACTTTGTATCCTGCAACTTTACCAAATTCATAGATTAGCTGTAGTTGTTTCCTGGTGGCATCTTTAGGATTTTCTATGTATAGTATCTTGTCATTTGCAAAGAGTGACAGTTTTACTTCTTCTTTTCCAATTTGGATTCCTTTTATATCTTTTTCTTCTCTGATTGCAGTGGCTAGGGCTTCCAAAATTATGTTCAATAATAGTGATGAGAATGGGCATCCTTGTCTTGTTCCTGATCTTAGAGGAAATGCTTTCAGTTTTTCAACATTGAGAATGATGTCGGCTATGGGTTTGTCATATATGGCCTTTATTATGTTGAGGTAGGTTTCCTCTATGCCCACTTTCTGGAGAGTTTTTATCATAAATGGATGTTAAATTTTGTCAAAAGATTTTCTGCATCTATTGAGATGATAGCATAGGTTTTATTCTTCAATTTGTTAATGTGGTGTATCACATTGATTGATTTGCATATATTGAAGAATTCTTGCATCCCTAGGATAAATCCCACTTGATCATGATGCATGATCCTTTTAACATGTTGTTGGGTTCATTTGCTAGTATTTTGTTGAGGATTTTTGCATTTATATTCATCAGTGATATTCTTCTGCAATCTTCTTTTTTTGTAATATCCTTGTCTGGTTTTGGTATCAGGGTGATGGTGGCCTTGTAGAATGAATTTGTGTAGTTTCCTTCCTCTGCAATTTCGTGGAAGAGTTTGAGAAGGATGGGTGTTAGCTCTTCTCTAAATGTTTGATAGAATTCACCTGTGAAGCCATCTGTTCCTGGACTTTGGTTTGCTGGAAGATTTTTAATCACAGTTTCAACTTCATTACTTGTGATTGGTTTGTTCATATTTTCTATTTCTTCCTGGTTCAGTCTTGGAAGGTTATACCTTTCTAAGAATTCATCCATTTCTTCTAGGCTGTCCATTTTATTTGTATGGTGTTGCTTATAATAGTCTCTTATGATTCTTTGTGTTTCTGTGGTGTCCATTGTAACTTCTCCTTTTTCATTTCTAATTTTATTGATTTGAGACCTCTCACTCTTTTTCTTGATGAGTCTGGCTAATGGTTTATAAATTTTGTTTATCTCCTAAGAAGAACTAGCTTTTAGTTTTATTGATCTTTGCTACTGTTTTCTTTGTTTCTATGTCATTTATTTCTGCTCTGATGCTTATGCTTCCATTCCTTCTACTCACTTTGGGTTTTGTTTGTTCTTTAGTTCCTTTAGGTGTACTGTTAGATGGTTTATTTGAGATTCTGTTTGTTTCCTGAGGTAGGATTGTATTGCTATAAACTTCCCTCTTAGAACTGCTTTTGCTGCATCCCATAGGGTTGGGGTTGTCGTGTTTTCATTGCCATTTGTCTCTAGATGTTTATTGATCTCCTCTTTGATTTCTTCAGTGATCTCTTGGTTATTTAGTATTTAGCATATTGTTTAGCCTCTGTGTGTTTGTGTTTTTTACAGTTTTTTTTTCCTGTAACTGATTTCTAATTTCATAGTGTTGTGGTCAGAGAAGACGCTTGTTATGATTTCAGTGTTCTTAAATTTACCAAGGCTTGATGTGATCTGTCTTGAAGAATGTTCCATGTGTAGAAGAAAGTAGAATCTGCTGTTTTCGGATGGAATGTTCTATAAATATTAATTAAATCTATCTGGTCCATTGTGTCATTTAAAGCTGTGTTTCCTTATTAATTTTCTGTCTGGATAACCTGTCCATTGGTGTAAGTAAGGTGTTAAAGTCCCCTACTATTATTGTGTTACTGTCAATTTCCCCTTTTATAGCTGTTAGCAGTTGCTTTATATATTGAGGTGCTCCTATTTTGGGTGCATATATATATTTATAATTATTATATCTTCTTGGATTGATCCCTTGATCATTATGTAGTGTTCTCCTTGTCTCTTGTAACATTCTTTATTTTAAAGTCTTTATCTGATATGTGTTTTACTACTCCACCTTTCTTTTTTTTCCATTTGCATGGAATATTGTTCCATCCCCTCACTTTCAGCCTGTATGTGTCCCTAGGTCTGAAGTGGGTCTTTTGTAGACAGCATATATATGGTCTTGTTTTTGAATCCATTCACTCGGTCTGTGTCTTTTGGTTGAAGCATTTAATCTATTCACATTTAAGGTAATTATCAATATGTGTGTTCCTATCACGATTTCTTAATTGTTTTGGATTTGTTTTTGTAGGTCCTTTTCTTCTCTTGTGTTTTCTGCTTAGAGAAGTTCCTTTACCATTTGTTTTAGAGCTGGTTTTGTGGTGCTGAATTCTCTTAGCTTTTTCTTGTCTGTAATGCTTTTGATTTCTCTGTAGAATCTGAATGAGATCCTTGCTTGGTAGAGTAATCTTGGTTGTAGGTGTTTCCCTTTCATCACTTTAAATATATACTGCCACCCCCTTCTAGTTTGCAGAGTTTCTGCTGAAAAATCAGCTGATAACCTTATAGGTATCCTCTTGTATAATGTTTGTTGCTTTTCCCTTGCTGCTTTTAATATTTTTTCTTTGTATTTAATTTTTGATAGTTTGATTAATATGTGTCTGACATGTTTCTCCTTGGATTTATCCTGGAGATAATCCAGGACTCTCTGCACTTCCTGGACTTTATTAATTATTTCCTTTCCCATGTTAGGGAAGTTTTTGACTATAATCTCTTCAAATATTTTCTCAGACCCATTCTCTTTCTCTTCTTCTTCTGGGACCCCTATAATTTGAAAGTTGGTGCATTTAATGTTGTCCCAGAGGTCTCTGAGACTGTCCTCAATTCTTTTCATTCTTTTTCTTATTTTTTCTTTATTCTGCTCCATGGCCGTTATTTTCACCATTCTATCTCCCAGCTCACTTATCGGTTCTTCTGCCTCAGTTATTCTGCTATTGATTCCTTCTAGAGTATTGTTAATTTCAATTATTATGTTGTTTATCACGGTTGGTTTGCTTTTTAGTTCTTCTAGGTCCCTGTTAAACGTTTCTTGTATTTTCCCCATCCTATTTCTGAGTTTGGATCATCTTTACTATCATTACTCTGAATTCATTTTCAGGTAGACTGCCTATTTCCTCTTCATTTGTTTGGTCTGGTGGGTTTTTGCCTTGCTCCTTCATCTGCTGCATATTTCTCTGTCTTCTCATTTTGTTTAACTTACTGTTCGGGGTCTCCTTTCCACAGGCTGCAGGGTCGTTGTTACTTTTTCTTCTCGTGTCTGCCTCCAGTGGGTGAGGCTTGTCCAGTGGCTTGTGTAGGATTCTGGGTGAGGGGGACTTATGCCTGTGTTCTGGTGGGTGGAGCTGGATTTTGTCCCTCTGATGGGCAGGGCCACATCCGGTGGTGTATTTTGGGGTGTCTGTGAGCTTAGTATGATCTTAGGCAGTCTGTCTGCTAAGGGGTGGGTTTGAGTTCCTGTCTTGCTAGTTGTTTGGCATGAGGCATCCAGCACTGGAGCTTGTATGGGTGGAGCTGGGTGTTAGTGTTGAGATGGAGATCTCTGGGAGATTTCTGACCTGTTAATATTTCATGATGCTGGGAGTTCTCTTTGGTCCAACATCCTCAACTTGGCTCTCCCATTTTGGAGGCTCAGGCCTGAGCCCAAGCTGGAGCACAAAGACCCCACAAGCCGCACGGCATGGAAGAAAAGGAGAGAAAAAAAAAAAGAAAATGAACAGACAAAACCACAAGAAAATGGTAAAAGCAAAACTAAACAGACAAAATTACACAAAGAAACACACACACTCTCTCACAAAAAGAAAAGAAAAAAAAGAAGAAAAAAGAGAAAATAAAAAAGGAGAGAGTAACTAAACAAACCCCAAAACCAAAACTAACACTAAAAACTAAAGTAACAAAAAAAAACCCAAAAACAAATCACAGAAAGCAACTAGAAAAAGGAAAGAAAGCGTAAAGCAAACACAAAAACAATCCACAAATGTATAAAAATGAAAGAAAGATGAAAACAAAAGGAAAAACTACAAAACAGCAAAGAAGTAAAAATAGAAAAATATAGTTTAAAATAAGACAAAAACAAAGGAAAACCAAAAACAAAACAAAAACAAACCAAGTACAAAACACAATATAATGAAAAATTACAGTAGAACTAGGAAAAAAATAAAACAAAAAATATATTAAAAATAAAAGCATAAAAAAGAAAGGTAAATTAAAATAAAAAGAATAAAAAAAGAACAAAAACAAAACAAGACTAAAGTAGTAATAATAATAATATTTTCTTGTGGCCTCAGCTGTAAATTTCCTTGCCCCCAGAGTGAGCCACTGCCAATCCCTGCCTACCCAGCAAGTTCTTCAATACTTCTAGGTAGGTCTCTGGACCCGCTGTGGGCACTGTGGGAGCGGCTCAGACTCTGATCTGGCCTTACTCCAGGGTGTACTTGTCCCCAAAGTCTGCAGTTGTTCCCAAGGTCCACAGCCTCAATTGTGGGAACACTCGTTATCTATTCAGATAGTCTGCAGATGCAGGGTCTACCAAGCCAGTTGTGGGGATTTAATCTGCTCTTGTGGCTGCACGGAGAGATTTCCCTTCCTCTTCTTTGGTTTCATGACTCCTGGAGTTCAGCTTTGGTTTTGGCCCTACCTTTGTGTGTGGGTCACCCTCAGGCAGTCACCCTCAGGCATGTGTTCCCCACCCAGGCAAGAGGGGGTGAAAGCAACAGCTGATTAAGGCTCAGTTACTCACTAAGGCCATGGAGAAGGAGGGATACAGCAGTCACAATTTGGATGTGTGGGGAGTGCCTGTGGCTGAGGCTGACAAGTTGCAACAGCCTTAGGCACTCTGTGCTTTCTTCTGGAGAAGTTGGCCCCAGATCACAGAAGCCTCGGAAGTGGTGGGCTGCACAGGCTCCTGGATGGGCACTGATCCTGTGTTTGCTCACAGGATCCTTTGTGGCAGCAGCAGCAGCCATCGCCTCCTCCTCTGGGGACCGAGATAACAGCCACCACTCATGCCCACTTCTGGAGCTCTTGTAGGCCATGCCCTGCTGTCTGTGAGTGCATGGAGCAAGAAGCTCCTATGGAGGGCCCACCCCTCTGCTTGCACACCCCGCAACATTGGTCTTGCTTCTCCAGCAGGTCCAGACTTTTCCCCAGACTCCCTCCTGGCTAGCTGTAGTCCATTAGCCCCCTCAGGCTGTCTTCATGCAGCCAACCCCAGTCCTCTCCCTCGGTTCTGACCTCTGAAGGCTGAACCTCAGCACCCAGCCCCCACCCACCCCAGCGGGTGAGTATACAAGCCTCTCAGGCTGGTGAGTTCTGGTCCTCACCGATCCTCTGTGTGGGAATCTTTCTGCTTTGCCCTCCACACCCCTCATGCTGTCCTCTCCTCTGGGGCTTCAAAGCTCCCCCCCATTCCAGCCAGTGAGGAGCTTCCTAGTGTGTGTAAACCTTTCCCCCTTCATAGCTCCCTCCCAGAGGCACAGGTCCCATCCCAATTCCTTTGTCTCTCTCTCTGTCTCTTTTTTTTTTCTTTTTACTTTTGCCCTACCCAATTACTTGGAGATTTTTCTAACTTTTTGGAAGTCTGAGGTCTTCTGCCAGCATTCAGGAGGTGTTCTGTAGGAGTTGTTCTACATGTAGATATATTTTTGATATATTTGTGGGGAGGAAGTTGATCTCACGTCTTATTCCTCTGCCATCTTAAAGGTCTTCCTCCAGAATTGTTTTTAAATACACAGTGAATTCCCCATTTTATCAGTATGAAGTAACTGTCTTCATTTCTAACAGTAATTTATACCTTAACATATATTTAGTTTGATGCTTGCCTGTATATCTCATTTGCCTGATTACATTTTCACATCCTTCTTTCTATTTCTTTGTGTTGTGGGAGTGTCCTTATGTATCACTTGTGTCTGTTATAACTAGTATATTTATTTTTGCTCCTCATCTGAAATTTTTTCATTTTTCATTAACTGAGTTAATTTTTTAAAATAATCATTGTATGTAGGCTTTTGAATGCAATTTAAGCCCAAATTTCCTTCTTTATATGGGTCAAAGGCTATTAAATGCATGCTGATAAATGTTTAACAATAAGGTCTCAAAAAAAAAAAAAGAAAAAAGAGAAGAAAAGAAATTGCCTCAATTTGCAGTGTTTGCCAAATGCTGTAATGTAAATTCACTCTCATGACTGATTTCAAACTGCTATCATTAAAATGATGTATACTACTGACTCATAGCCTGTATGGACCAGTATCTGTTTTGTCCACAACCATCTACCTAGTACTTAGTACAGTATTGAATATAGAGTAAGCAACTGATAAAAAAATTTGTTGAACAATAGGAAAAAATTGTGGGATGCTGTGAAAAGCAAGATAAAAGTGTAAAAGTACTTACAGGTAGACTTATTCCCTTGCATATCATCAAATTCCATTCCAAAGAAGAGAAGTGTCATTTTAAAAATGCCAGTTACAAAGTATCTAAAAATTAGTTTAAAAATTATTATGTATTTAATATCCACTTCCTCCCAGGAGCTTGTGCTATAATTCTAACAATAACAAGCATAAACTTTACCATCAGATTGGTATGCTATCATTTAATCCCTTTTTAAATTCTATGTACTAAGTCAATGAGCTACATTATCTCTCTAAGTCTCAATTTTAATATCCATAAAATAGGTTTTTTAACACCTACTCCATATATTTGTGACAGGGAGTAAGTGGATAGAAATGTAACTCTACACATCTTACTTAGCATATTACTAAGTAAGAAGCCAGCTCCCTTTGCTTATCATTGCCAACCAGTTTGTGAATGTGTTGGAGCCAACTTTAAGCATAATATAGAATGTATTCGTTCAATCCTCATTAAGTTTTGAACATGTGCAAAGTACTGTGAGGCTGCTGTGATTTGGTTCCAGGAATAGTGTATCAGTTGTCTAACTGCATAATAATTCTGTGTAAACACTGTGTCAACACTTAGTGGCTCAAAACAATAAAATTTATCTGAATCACAAAATTGCAGTTCAGTAATTTAAGTTGGACTATCCTGGTCTTGGCAGTGCTCACTCATATAAGTTGGGGTCCATTGGCTGCTACTTGGGAGCTGATGCATTTGGGAGTAGGCATGCTGTAGAACAGAGTTCTTGGCTCTGCTCACACATCCCTCTGTCAGGCTACATAGGCATGTTTTTATGGAGGTAGCAGGAATCTGGTATACTCAAACTACTCTATTGGCTACTGTCCCATTGGTCAAAGTTAAGTCACATGTCCAAGTCCAGAGTCAATATGGGAGGGCACTAATGAAAGGCTTAAATGCAAGTAAGTGTGAACAATTGTGGCCATCAATGCTATCTGTATCCTGAAAGAAGGATTCAAAAATAAAGTTTTATCTATGACCTTTAGAAATTCAAACATCCTTAATATATGGGACATATGTGCAGATAACTAAAACACAAAGGAATAAAAAGAATGTAAAAAGAAAGGAAAGATCACTTCACCCACAAATAATCAAGAAAAACTTCAACAGGAATTGCAGCTTGATGTGAAAAATCGAAGAAGGGAAGAAACACTCATTGGAGGAAAATAATAAATTAACAAATCATGAAGCCAGAAAGAATATGGTATTTGGAGGAGGGAGTGGGAAGCCTGGCTAAAGCAGATTTGTGTTGGAGTATGTAAAAAATATGGCTTCTATAAATGCTTTGGATTATGATACTGATTAATGACTTCTATCTGACCACAATTTATTGCTTTTTCTTACAAGATAAATATAAATATGTAAGAAATACTTCAAGTACCTATGATATTTATAGAAGGTAATAAAATAAACAACATTTGTGAATGGACCTGTAATCAAATTACTTATAACACATTAATAAATGCTTCAGATAATTATAAGGGAAAGAGTATCATAAAATTAATTCTATAAAATCTCAAATATAGTGTATTTAAATTTTGAAATGTACCTAGATGCTCTATTTTCAGAGCATACTGAAGATTTGTTATCATATGTATGGTATCAAAATCAGAATAAATTAGATCAAGATTAATTTTTAAGCACTCAACATAAAGGTACATTAAGGACACATGATGTCTAGCTGTGAACGGGGCACGAACCCGTGTCCCCTGCATCGGCAGGCGGACTCTCAACCACTGCGCCACCAGGGAAGCCCTATTTTACTTTATTTTAAAATATAGATACAATATTAGAAAATTTGTTCAAATAATTTCTTATTTTATTTTAGTGCATTCTTTAGAATAATTTTATATTTTTTTCAGAAGCTCCATGAGATTGGTAAAATTTTCACCTCACATATTTTTCCTATCACTCAGTTAGGTAATTTTTGTCTAATGGAGACACAGGAGGAGTGGGGTATCAAAATGCATTATGCCATTTGTTTCCAGATTCATTCAGATTTTCCTATGTTCTCACAAGTATAGAATTTATATACTTTACTTTTAAGTACACTCTAATGTAAGTTAGAGATTGTCTTAAGGCTCAGGGTTTAATTTAAGCAAAACTATCAATCCCATTCTCCAATGAGACCCAAAGTTTGGGTCCCATTGGCAGATCCAAATGTTGTAGTATTTCACTATAGTAGTAAATTTTATTTAGTCTTTGTTTTATGTTAATTAATTTCACTCTTTAATATACAAATTATCTTCTCCTGTGCTATGTGTTTACATAAAGAATCATTGGTAAAGTAATACATTTCTACCTGTAAGGTGATCACATTTTTATTAAGTCAGTGCTCTAGGGCAAAAGGAAGCAATATGAAGTTTTGGGAAATTAAGTTCAAAACTATGTAATAATAAAATTCAATTGAAGTGCCACATCATTTATGTTAATATGAATTATTAAGATAAGCTTCATTCTGAAATATTAAATTATTGTTTTTCTTTATATCACTTTATTAGATCTACTTAAAATAGTATATGCATATTCTTGTGTGCATTTAGAGCACCCTAAATGTATTCTCACAAAGCTAGGAACACTAGACAGAGATAAAGCATTATGATCAGGGATGACATTTCAGGATCAGTAAATAAATTCTATCAAACACCAAGCATTTATTCTTGAGTTACTTCAAGTACCCTTGACCTTGACTCTATACACCTTCTTACATTTACTTGCATCTGTGACTTAAGCCACAGTTTGCTCTAGCTAATACGTAGGAGTATTTTAAAGTTAGCCTTTTGCAGCATATTTCCTCCATTCAATTTATTTTTTTTGTTGTGAACAAATTAGTCCTGTTTTAAATAATCGTTGGAATCAGTTCTCAAGCTTTTGATCTGAGGACCTCTTTATACATTTAAAATTTATCAAGGACCTCGAAGAACTTTTGTTTATGTGGTTTACATATATTTATGTAAACCACATAACATATTTATATATATATATATACCATAATAGACACTAAAACTGCAATTTAAAAATACATATTTATTATTTTAAAGAGAAATAAACCCACTCGATGTTAATATAAATAACATACTTTAATGGGCAATAATATTTCTAAAAAAGTTAGTGAGAAAAATAGCATTCTTTGGTAAATCCCTTTTAAAATCTGTCTTAATACAAGACAACTGGAATTTGGCCTGTCCGTTGCTTTCAACATATTGAGTTCTCTCTTTTTCTCTCTTTTTCTTGGGGGGGGAGGGTTGAAGTATATGAAGAGAATCCTACCTTACAATGATATACGTATATATATATACCAATTCACATTCCCACCAGCAGTGCAAGAGTGTTCCCATTTCTCCACACCCTCTCCAGCATTTATTGCTTCTAGATTTGTTGATGATGGCCATTCTGACTGGTGTGAGATGATATCTTATTGTAGTTTTGATTTGCATTTCTCTAATGATTAATGATGTTGAGCATTCTTTCATGAGTTTATTGGCAGTCTGTATATCTTCTTTGGAGAATTGTCTATTTAGGTCTTCTGCCTATTTTTGGATTGGGTTGTTTGTTTTTTTGTTATTCAGCTGCATGAGCTGCATGTAAATTTTGGAGATTAATCCTTTGTCAGTTGCTTCATCTGCAAATATGTTCTCCCATTCTGAGGGTTGTCTTTTCGTCTTCTTTACGGTTTCCTTTGCTGTGCAAAAGCTTTTAAGTTTCATTAGGTCCCATTTGTTTATTTTTGTTTTTCTTTCCATTTCTCTAGGAGGTGAGTCAAAAAAAATCTTGCTGTGATTTATGTCATAGAGTGTTTTGCCTATGTTTTCCTCTAAGAGTTTGATAGTTTCTGGCCTTACATTTAGGTCTTTAATCCATTTTGAACTTAATTTTGTGTATGGTGTTAGGGAGTCATATAATCTCATACTTTTTTATGTACCTGACCATTGGTGGGCAGGTCCATGTCTGGTGGTGTGTTTTGTGGTGTCTGTGGACTTACTATGAGTTTAGGCAGCCTCTCTGCTAGTGGGTGGGGTTGTGTTCCTGTCTTGCTAGTTGTTTGTCATAGGATGTCCAGTGCTGTAGCTTGGTGGTCGTTGAGTGAAGCTGGGTGCTGGTGTTGAGATGGAGATCTCTGGGAGGTTTTCACTGTTTGATATTATGTGAAGCTGGGATGTCTCTTGTGGACCAGTGTCCTGAAGTTGCCTCTCCCACCTCAAAGGCACAGTACTGACTCCTGGCTACAGCACCAAGAACATTTCATCCACATGGCTCAGAATAAAAGGGAGAAAAAGTATAAAGAAAGAATTAGTAGAAGTAGAAAGAAAGAAGGGAAGGAGGGAGGGAGGGTCGGAGTGAAGAAGGAAGGAAGGAAGGAGGGAAGGAAGGAAAAATAGAAAGAAAGAAGATAAAGTAAAATAAAGTAAGTTAGAATATAATAAAGTTATTAAAATAAAAAATAATCATAAAAAAAGAAACAAAAAAACACATACAAAAAAACAGACAGATAGAGCTCTAGGACAAATGGTGGAAGCAAAGCTATACAGACAAAATATCACACAGAAGCATACACATACACACTCACAAAAAGAGGAAAAGGGGAAAAATCATAAATCTTGCTCTCAAAGTCCACCTCCTCAATTTGGGATGATTCGTTGTCTATTCATGTATTCCACAGATGCAGGGTACATCTAGTTGATTGTGGAGCTTTAATCCGCTGCTTCTGAGGCTGCTGGGAGAGATTTCCCTTTCTCTTCTTTGTTCTCACAGCTCCCAGGGGCTCAGCTTTGGATTTGGCCCCGCCTCTGCATGTAGGTCACCTGTGGGCGTCTGTTCTTCACTCAGACAAGACAGGGTTAAAGGAGCCGCTGATTCGGGGCCTCTGGCTCACTCAGGCTGGGGGGAGGGAGGGGCATGGAGTGCAGGGCGAGCCTGCGGTGGCAGAGGCCTGTGTGACGTTGAACCAGCCTGAGGTGTGCCGTGTGTTCTCCCGGGGGAGTTGTCCCTGGATCCCAGGACCCTGGCAGTGGCGGGCTGCACAGGCTCCCTGGAACGGGGGTGTGGAGAGTGACCTGTGCTCACACACAGACTTCTTCATGGCGGCAGCAGCAGCCTTAGCATCTCATGCCCGTCTCTGTGGTCCGCGCTTTTAGCCACAGCTCGCACCCACCTCTGGAGCTCCTTTAAGCAGCACTCTTAATCCCCTCTTGTCGCGCACCAGGAAACAAAAAGGAAAGAAGAAGTCTCTTGCCTCTTTGGCAGCTCCAGACTTTTCCCCCTGACTCCCTCCCAGCTGGCCGTGGTGCACTAACCCCCTGCAGGCTGTGTTCATGCCGCCAACCCCGGTCCTGTCCTGGCGCTCCGACGGAAACCGGAGCCTCAACTCCCACCCCTGCCCACCCCGGCGGATGAGCAGACAAGCCTCTCGAGCTGATGAGTGCTGGTCGGCATCAATCCTCCGTGCGGGAATCTCTCCACTTTGCCCTCCACACCCCTGTTGCTGTGCTCTCCTCTGCGGCGGCTCCGAAGCTTTCCCCCTCCGCCACCCGCAGTCTCCACCCACGAAGGGGCTTCCTAGTGTGTGGAAACATTTCCTCCTTCACAGCTCCCTCCCACTGGTGCAGGTCCCATCCTTATCCTTTTGTCTCTGTTTATTACTTTTTCTTTTGCCCTACTCAGGTATGTGGGGGGTTTCTTGCCTTTTGGGAGGTCTGAGTTCTTCTGCCAGTGTTCAGTAGGTGTTCTTTATGAGTTGTTCCACGTGTAGATGTATTTCTGGTGTATCTGTGGGGAGGAAGGTGATCTCCACGTCTTACTCTTCTGCCATCTTCCTGGAAGCTCTCCCCAACTTGTTTAATTTCAAGCAACATGATATATATATATATATGGGGAAAGGTGACTGATTTTAATTGTCTTTTCTGAAAATTGTAGGTATTCTTCTTTGACACTGCACCAAACTACACCAAACTCATAAATGGTAATTTATTAAAAGTTGGTTGTGATCTGGAATCTGAAACCATATTAATGAACTTTATATACTTACATTGAAGTCTATGGGTCTGTTTTGTACTTTGAACAGATATTTGCTCAAGCATAATTTGTAAACTATGCATTGGTGTTTTGGAAAATATTGGTTTATAGAGTTATGCATACCTTCCAAATGTAAACATTTGGAACATTCAGCATTTCCAAATGTTGAAACATCTTATAATATAATGTAGAGAAATACTATTTATTAATAACAACAGTAATCTCATCACAGTTCTGAATCTGTTAAACTCTAGATGACAGGTACAAGTTTCTCAAATTTCTATTTTCACTTAAAAACTTGAACTTTTTCATAGGCAATAAATACTATCATTTGTTTTCCATAAATAGCAGACTCTTTTTGTTCATTGTCAAAAAAACTATTAAATACCCAAGTCTGAATACCTATAGATTCCTTCTCAGTTCCTCTTTCAATTAACAATAGTGTTCTATAATAAAAGTGGCTAGTTAGGCTAATAACTCAAACAATTAAACAGCTACTTTTTCCCTCAAAACAATAATGATACTTTGGAATGCAGCAAAAGTATTTCAAGGGTACTACTCATTTTATCACACAGAATATTAGAAAGATGTAATTCAAGAGGATTTAATAAAATTAAGAATATTTACTACTCTATTAAGAAATTATTAGGTACAACTGGATTTTTCTTTCCTGCAAGTTTGTGGCAGTGAAGAAAATTGTGAGTACTATTAGAGTTTGGTGTCATTGCCTTGATTCATACTAAGGAGCCAGCAATTGAATCCACCATTGTTTTAGCATCATCTGCACAAATATGAACATGGTGAAAAGGCAAATAACATATAATATTATTATGAAAACAGTTTTGTCCTCCAAGACTGCCTGAAATGGTCTCATATGTGTCTTCCTCCCCCTCTCAGGGGTACCAGGAAGTCCACAGACCATTCTTTGAGAAATGTTGATCTATAATAGAAAATCATTTACTTGGGGGCACAGATTCAATTATTAATTAAATGCTATCCCAAATTCAAATAATCTGCATAGTAATGTCTTCAAATGTGAAAACTGTATGAATCAATAGCATTTTCTATCACAACTTTAAAAATTTAAATTGTCAACATTGAGTAAATATACATTATGAAATAAAGAATTAAAAAATAACACAACCAAACTATTCCAACTAACTGTCCATAAGTTTGCAAACACTGAGTATTCAAAAATCATAAAAACTTAAGAAAAAAAAAATAAAATCTAATTTTCCATCTCAGCAAGTGTGTTTTCATAAATTTGGAAAATCTTCTTGGGTCTCTATTTTTTAATTCTATTATATAACAACATGATACAATAGAAAAAGCATGACAAGTGCCAGGCATATACATATATATATATATATATATATATAGATATATAGATATATAGATATATAGATATAGATATAGATATAGATATATAATATAAATATTATATGTATCATATATATAATTATAGATATAAACAGAGTTCTCAGTCACATCATTGAAGAATTTTAATTCCAGTTGGATCAGATTTTTCCTTGAAGTGTGGGTTGAAACTCACATTGGAAAATAACAGTATTTCAGTTGACTTTTCCTCCTTCAAATTATCTTTTAAGCCAAAGAATTTTTTTCAATATTCAAATTTGGTGAGAGTTTATATATTTTTAGCTATCTCTTTCACTTATGATTCCAAAACTTTTGTCATATTCCTATTATCTTTTATCTAGGATGATAGTATTTATTCTTCTTAGGAAGCTTCACCATTCTCATGTCATTTTATTAATAATTTTGTGGCTCTTTTATCAAATTATTTTACATGTTATCATTGATGGGGTGTTTTCATAAATTCCATTAATGATTAAAACATTATTTATTGAGTACCCAGTATATGTCAGCACAGTGTAGTGACCAGGAGATCAAGTGGCACACAATTCAACCATGGTCTCTCTTTTCACAGAATTTATAGTCTAGCATCAGAGATAACCAAGTAACAGGTAATTCTTTGTGGTGAGAAGAGGTAAAGCCAAATTCTCTTCCACTTGAGTTTGGGCTACATGAGTACTCATTTCCAAACAATAAAATAAAGTACAATTGACCTTTGAATAATGTGGGGGTTAGGTCCTCCGATCCTCTGCACAATTGAAAATCCGTGTGTAACTTCACAGTTTGGCCCTCCAAGTGTGTTGTACCACATCTGTGGATTCAACCAACCTTAGATTGTGTAGTCCTGTACTATGTAGGGCAAAGTAAGTCAGAATGAGAGACAAATACCATATGATATCACTTATATGTGGAAGCTAAACTATGACAAAAATGAATTTATCTATGAGACAGAAACAGACTCATAGACATAGAGACCAGACTTGTGGTTGCCAGGGAGAGTTGGATTGGGAGTTTGGGACTAGCAGATATAAACTATTATGTATAGAATGGATAAACAACAAAGTCCTACTGTATAGCACAGGGAACTATATTCAATATTCTGTGGTAAACCATAATGGAGAAGAATATTAAAATCTATCTATCTACCTATCTACCTACCTACCTATCTGTCTATCTATCTATCTATCTATCTATCTATATCTGAATCACTTTGTTGTACACCAGAAACTAACACAACATTGTAAACCTTCAATTAAAACAAAACAAAATAAAACATAAAAAAGTTCTGCACATAGGTGGAGCTGTGCAGTTCAAATTCCTGTTGTTCAAGGGTCAACTGTAGAAGTGATGGTATGAGACTTTGGAGAGTTGATGATAAAAGGCCCAGCAGCTTCATTCTTGCTTTCTTTCTGTGTTTGCTACTCTAGGGAAGATAATGGCTATGCCAAGAGAACGTTCAAGCAACTCAAGAGATCCATGTAGCAAGGACCTGAAGCCTTCTGCCAATAGCTATGTGAGTAAGCCATTTTGGAAACAGATCCTCCAGCCTCAGCTGCTTTGAGCCAAAACTTAAGTAGACTACTCCTAAATTCCTGACCCATAGTGACTGTGAGATGATAAAAGTTTCCTGTTTTAAGACGCTGAAATTTGAAGTTTTTTTGTTATGCACCAATAGACAACTAATACATTATCATAGAGTGGATAAGTTCTGTTGGAGAAGTAAGCATAGGATGCAATGAAAGCTTGGAAGTACAGTCTGATAATGTTTCTGACTGTAAGTAATGTTTAAGTTGAGACCTGCTGAAAGGACAGAAATTATACCACATGACTGATTTTTCCCTTTTTCCTCAAGCTCCTATATGGACCAGTTTATCCTGTCTCTAAAATTTTGATATGTTTTATCACAGATTTTTGCATTAATTTTGATTTTTGAAAATATGTCATTAAAATATTATTAGTTTGAAGTTTTTTTTGGAATTCCATTAAGATTTGTACCTGGGCAAGTGCTTTACTTGCTTCATTCCAGTCTCAGCAGCCCTGCTGGGAGCAGAGTAATATTTCAGGCAATGGAAAATACATGTGCAAAAACTGGGAGATAACATGGAATTTGTAATATTCTAATAAAGAGTTATAACTACATATTTCAAAGGATTCCCTAAGTACTGGTGACATTCTGTTACCCTGAGGAATAGCTGGAATTATTGTGAAGTAGATGATATAAATTTCTCTATTAATCCTAGGCTTGCTACTTCTAAATTTATGATCTTCAACAAGTCTCCTAAGCAATTTAAGCCTCAGTTTTCTGCAAGGTGGGAACCATAATGCCCATGTCATAGGTTAATAAAGTTGAAGTAGGATAATGAACATGATCCCACCTAGATAATTAGAGCTAGGTCAGCATTTAATTGATGATAGTTCATTTAACGAGTCTTGGCTTGACTCTTTTGGCTATTATAATTGAGAGCTGGGTACAAAATCTTTGTGTTGGAAAACGGTTTCATTCTTCCGTTATAGATTTTTCTAAACATGGTCTATATATTTTTGCCTATACAGACAGTATTATAAAGCTATCTTGTGCTTATTTCTATTTTAATATCTCACATAGTATTTTTTAAAACTTAAGCAATAATATGAGTGATAAAAAGTTAACACTGGTTTGCGCTTCTTGCATGTCAAGCACTGTGCTCAGCACATTAAAGACACTCCTTTTCATTCTCACAAGAGAAATGCTATTATTATCCCCATTACACAGCTGTGAAAACTGAGATCCTGAGAGTTTAGTAAACCACCCAGGATTATGCTGCTGGCACATGATAGAACTTGGATTTCCATGAAGGCATTCTGGAGGGTCCACTCTGGACCACTGCCTCTCAACATGTAGCTACACACCCACTATTTCATCTGATTTAGAAAGCTCTTAATAGACAGACACTGATTTCATCTTGAAATGTCTATTTTAATTTACTTTTTAAAGTCAGTTCTTTCACCATCTTAAATTTTCCTTTGTAATTCTATGTTAACTAATGTTTTGAAAATCTTTTTGGAAGTAAACTTATTGTAGAGGCTTCAAAATTTCTAAATGTATGAAATTTACTGGTGTTCATTTAACATCATTATTCATCTACCTCAAAGAAATTGCTTAGATGTGCAAGACATGTTTGCAAGTTTTAAGGTAATGTAAGTACCCTTTGGATATTTGTAAAAAAAAAAAAAATGGATCATAGAGGACAGCACACTGCCTGGTGAATCACTTGTTCAGCTATTCTTTGTGGTAGGAGTTATTCTGTAACTGTAGCATCTGAACATTCTTCTTAAAAGTAATTTTAGTAAACTTTTCTTTATTATAAGATCAAAGATAATTAATTTAGATTCACATATTTTAAGATAAGACTCTTTTATATCAGCTTTGCTTTCCTTTGGCCCAGTTCTATTTTATAAATAAATATAAATAAATTTTTACATATTTTCATAGATACATCTTTTCTTTATTGAAAATTTAAAAATTATAATCTTGTATTGAGAGTTTCTTCTTAAGTTAGCAAAAGTGCATTAATTTTTCATTATATATCATACAATAATTTACATATATTGCACTGAAATGCTGTCAAAGGAATATATCTTCAGTTTACAACATCATTGACTATTGACCTAGGCTGTATTCAGCTGGCGACCTAAGGTTGATGGGCTCCACACATTGCTACCAGAATGATTATGAATATGTGAACATAAAGAAATTTTACAGAAATAGGCATTTCCTCATGATCAAGAGTACTTGCTGTTATCATTGCTACAAATATTTGGGGGAACTTTCTTGATCAAAGTAAATATTAACTCTTATTTGTTATGAAGTTGCTTTTTCTTATGCTTGGATTTATATTATATCTAATAAATCTTAAACTCTTCAATGGTCTCCATAAAGGTCATGTTTTCTTTCTTTTTCTTTTATTTTTATTTTCAATTGCTATCTGCAGGCAATTTTATTAATCAGGCTGTTGCAAAGTTTTCTATATTTCCATAAAAATTTAAGATTTTATGTCTGTAACTAACTTTCTTAACAGATCCTATCAATTTTTTTTTTCAATACATTGCATTTTCCCTAGAGCAGTAATGCCCTTTTGTGGAGTGGTAGCTAATACTGTACTATGCAGAATGAGAAGAACTGATTAATTGCTTTTAGAATAGTAAATGAAGCCTTTTAATTTAATGAATATTTCAACAGAATCAATTCACTTTGTCTCTCTAAGGCAAAATTCCATAGGGAGAATTTCTTTGGGGTGACCTAGAGAGCAAATTGGAACCTCTGTGAGGTTGGCATACAACCATATGTTTTCACAAGCACTTAGATTATTTGTATAATTCTAATAGATTACCCCTAACCTAAAATGCATTCAATTTCAAGAGTTTATATTTACAAATTATCCTTGGGTATTGTGATTTGTGAGTCTAGGGCATGAGCTCTCTATATCTGAGATCTGTCTGTTCTAAGTATATTGCTGAACTTGAATTGCTTAAAAGGCAGGGGAGTGTAATGGATAGGATGGTAGACTAAGAGCACATCTATGTGTGATAAAGGGAACGAACTGCAGCTTAAATCCTGTGAGCTTGACACAGTACAACTCATTTATATGACATAGCTATTTGAATTTTTGAACTAGCTTGCTCTTATAATCGCAGTCTTAGATTTTAAGCCAAACATCAAGGCATTTTTTTTCTTCTTGCTTAAACATTTACTTATTCCTTTAACTTAGTCTGCCATGCCTCACTTTCTACTCATTTGAAAATGTAGCAACCACTTTGATTATTAAATATCTTTCTATGAACACCCTTTTTCTCTGATGGAAAATTGCATAATTACAACTGTTGATAATTATTTTATTTAATTTGAATAAAATATAATCGTGTTTTCATGAATGTATGTACATAAATATATATTCAGGAAAATTTTAAGACATTATAGATCACCCTCAGAGGTAAGGCCAGTATTTATTAAAAGCAGATGCACAATTGGTCTTTCTGATGCTCTTGGAAATTTAGTTTTGCTGATTTTTACAGAAACTCCATACACACGCCTCATAATTGCTTAATACAAACATACTGACAGTAAAGTAAAACAATGTAAATATTGTAAGATAATGGATGCTAGCATTCCACTACTCAAAAATAAGCCTTTTTTATTTCCACAGCATGTTAAAATAGATTGTAATTTCTTCATTTGAATATATTTATTTTAATATTTGCTTATGATTATATCTCTCCTTTGACTGGTTTGAGATTAACTGATACTTCTATTCTTCAATACAATAAAGTGTTCTAAATATATTCATTACATTCAAATCAATGGAGATTTATAAAATGTAGTGAAGTACTTAAATTAAGAGGACTAGCCAACAGGGCATAAAGTTGAATGATAAAGCACAGTAGAAAAAGCAATTACAAAAACCACCTTCAGAAATCCTGCTTAAAAAAAAAACAAATCAAACTGCAAAGATGTGAAAACTAGAAAGGAAGACTTTATAAACATCTAATAAGCTATTTGATTCTTTGTACATTGGTATCAACAAAATTGGGAGATAATAAGATCTTATTCCTAATATTTAGATATACAAAAATTAGAACTTCAGAAAATATTTTCTTGAGGATAAGTAACAATATTTTTCAATTTTTTGGACCCAGAACCCATATTTAGAAGTAATTTTATAATACATTTCAGTTTACTGTATTAAAAAACTTTCCTATATTTGAAGCTTGAATGGGGTATTAGAACCTGTATGTTTGGGTTTCCTTTATCTTCACTCTTTCTCGCAAATAATCTTTGGGAGGTTTCCCAGACTGTCAGTTCAGAACACCTGAAAAAATTTGCTGAATAGATGTAGAAAAAATGAAAAGATCCAGTTAACATTGTTTCCAAATCGTTTATTTTCAATGTAGGAATATGATGACATTATGAAATGTTTATTCTCCACTGAGTGGCTTTACATTTAACTTCATCTCAAAATCTCTCTATATTCTTTCACTACACATTCAAACACTCATTTTACAAGAGTCATCATTATCCATGAACTGTTCTAAGCTGGACAACTCATATTTTCTCTTTGGAAGGTAATTTGAACAGCTTGGAACAGAAGATTTATGGAGGACATGAATATACCAAGATACTGAAGAAGGCTAATGCACCACATTTATGTAGTCTGAAGTTTATAGCTGTCCTCATTGAACAGCTGGCTGGAACTAAGCTGAAAGAGTTTTTGTGAGTGCTGTGAAAATGTGTTTGACCCTTTAGGGTCAATCCCAAAACTGGCTGGGAAGCATCATTCTATGCCACTGTTTCTTATATTTAATAACACAGAACTCATTTAAAAATGAATAGCTTCTGCAGTGTCGACTCTCCTAGTTTGTTTGGGCTGCTATAATAAAATGCCACAAATTGGGTAGTTTATGAATAGCAAGGCCTTCTCTCTCTCTCATTTATTGCTCTGTGTAGCCAAAGGTGTTTTAATTTTGTTGATATTTTCAAATAAACAGCTTTGGGTTTTATTAATTCTCTTTACTGCTTATCTCTTTATTGCTTTTTAGTGCTGATCGCTTTTCTATTTAATTGATTTCCACTGTTTATATTTTTCTTTCCTCATACTTACTTTAGTCTTAAATTGCTCTTCTTTTTCTGGACTCCTGAGGCGTAAGCATAGATTTGTGGTTTTAGACTATTTTCTTTCTAGTAAAAACATTTAAGGTTGTAAATTACTCTCTAAGAATTTCTTCAGCTTAATACCACAAATTTTGATATGTTCTGGGTTTTTATACCATTCAAGATTTTGTCTAATTTTCCTTGACCTTTTTTATTTGACTCATGAGTTGTTTAGAAGGTCTTGATTAATTTGTAAATATTTAGAGCCCTTTTCAAATTGTTTCTGATCTCAAAATTAATTATGCTTTGCTCAAAGAACATATTCCACATTATTTCTATCTTTTAAAATTTATTAAAACTTATTGATGGACTAAAATATGATCTATATTGATTAATATCCCATTTGCACTTAAAAATAATGTATATCTGCATGATATATATATACATAAATTGCATATTTATGTGGCAATTAGGTGAAGATGTATTGTATATTCCTGTAGAATTTTTTGGCATAGTTTTTCTAATAATTACTGAGCCAAATATGTTAAAATTTCCAACTCTAATTATATGTCTCCCTCAATTTCCATCAGTTTTTTTTTTTATGTATTTTAAAGCTAAGATGTAAGGTATATCTATGTTTATAATTATCATAACTTTGGGATATGTAGAAATTGTATCATGATTAAGTGTTCTGCCTCTAATAATATTCTTTGTATTTAAGAGTTACTTTTTTTTGATATTTATTTAACCAGTCCACAGTTTTTATGCTTTTTTTCTTTGTTTGTTATTTTCCCCCTTTTTACATTCAACTTACTTAAATATGTATACACACTTAAGAAGTGTGTATCTTGTAGACAACGTATTATGTTCTTGTTTATTTTAAACATCATCTCAGCCTTTTGAATGGAATGTCTAGTCCATTTACATTTAATGCAATCAATGATAGTGTTGTATTTATGTCTGACATTTTGATATTTGTTTTCCCTTTTGCCTTCAGTTTTGTTTTTTTTAATTGCCGCTCTGTTTCTTCTTTCTTTATTTTGTGTTAATCAAAAAATATAACACACTTTTTAAATTCCTTATCGGCATTCTAGTTGACAGAATGTGACTCAGATTCTGTTATCCTTTTCAAAGGAGTCTCAGGTTTTTGTTCTGGCAGGCTTTGACTTCCTACTCAAACTGTATACTCTAATTTTCTTGTATAGAAAAGATATTTTTGTGATTGTTTTGAGGATTAAAATATGCTTTTTTAATTTGTTGCAATTTCCTTGCAGTTAATTTTGAATTACTTCTGCTAAAATGTTGGAAATGTGCTTGCAATGATATATTTCCATTTATACCCTTATTCTATTGCTAATATCTTCATAAATGTTATAGGCATAACAATATACTGCTATAATTTTTGCTTTAAACAATAACGTGGTTTTAAGGAAAAGACAAAAGTATGTTTGTGTTTTCTCACATACCATTTCCAACATTTAAGTCCTTTTTATTCACATTCATCTTGCCATCTAGGGTCATTTTCGTCAGCTTGGAGAACTTACTTTAGCAATTCCTATAACACTCTAGGAGACTGTAGGTCTGCTATTGATTAATTCTTTCAGCTTTTTGTTTATATAAATATTTCTTTATATCATTTTCATTATTTTAAAAAATAAATGTGCTGGATAAAGAAGTTTTTTTGGCAGATTTTATATATTTTTCTTTCAGTATATAGGATATCATGTTATAATTTTTGTAATAAGAATCAGCCATTAAAAAAAAAAAGAATCAGCCATTAATCATATTGTTTTCTCCTGTATGTAAAGTGTTTTCCTCCATATATGAAGTGTTTATCTCTAGCTGCTTTCAAGATGTTCCTATCATTGGTTTTCAGCTGTACCCAGGAGTGGTTTTCTTTGTTTTTATTCTGTTTAGGGTTTAATTATTTAGGAAAATTTTTGTCCTTATTTTTTCAATTTTTTTCTCTCTTTTCTGTCTTGCTTCATTCTGAGATTCAAAGTTCACTTGCTTTTTGTTTTTTTCTTTAATTACCTGATATTTTCACATGGGTCTCTCAAATTCATTTTAGTATCCTTAAATCTTTTCTCTCTGTTCTCCAGGTTAAAAAAAATTCTTTTGATCTATCTTAAAATACTAATTCCTTCTATTGTTTCCAATCTCTGTTGAAACAATCTAATAAGTATTTTATTTCAGTTATTGAACTGATCAGCTTTAGCATTTCCAATTTTTATAGTTTGTATATCTCTCTTTACATCCTTTGTATCTCCCCTCACTATGGCCTTTTTTTCCCCTTAAATTATTTGAATATTCTTGTAAAAGCTGTTTTGAAGTCTTGATTTGTTATGTCCAATATCTGTGATGACTGACTTGGAATCAGTTTCTGTAGACTGCTTTTTACCCTGAATACAGGTCTTGCTTCCATTTCTTTGGATCATTGTAAAATATTGGTGGTAGAGTGGACAATATAGATAAAGTGTAATAGTGACTCAGAGGCTGCTATCCTTTTCAAAGGATTCTCAACTTTTTGTTCTGGCAGGCTTTGACTTCCTAGACTCAAACTGTAGACTCTATTTTTCTTCCACAGTATATTGTAGGTGACATCTGCTCAGTTCTTGCCTTCTGCTTGTTTTAGTCTATTGTATTTTCATCCTGGCACTTTAGAATTTTCCTGTGTACCTGCAGAGTGTGGTGTTCAGCCAAGTATTTGAGTACAGTTTATATACATCTTTGGGGCTTTCCCTTTCTTTTGTCTGTTTGTTTCTATGCAATGCCTCATAAATTCCTAGCTACTTGTCTTCTTGGTCTGTCTTCTCATACCTCAAAGAGTGAGCATTTATCTTCCTGCTGCCCAAGCTCTGCAGAGACTGGAAATGTACTCACTTAAAATACAAATAAAAGACAACAACAAACTCAAAAATCTCACTCAGTGAAGTTTTGTCTTGCAGGAATGCATTCTTCTCTGGTCCCTAACTATGGAAGAAGGCCTATAGTTGATAGAGAAAATATTTCAAGCCTGTAGTTACACAGCAAGATGATCTCTTTATTAAATGTAAGGTTAGCTAAATACCATTTTCAGACCTTTAAGATCTCAGAAAAATGTCTTTCCTATGCACCCTAAATTAGAAAGCTACTGGAAGAAGTGCTCCCCCCAAATGAGGAAGTAAATCAGGAACAACAGTAAAAAGAGGATCTATTTCAAGAAAGTGGCAGAATAACTGCCAGGGTGATAATGAAGGAAGTATCTATATTGTATGCTGTGCATCAAAAATGGTAAAGGGGGCTCATCTCTAAGAAAGAAATATGATGGACTACTTGAGGCATATGAAGGAACTGAGAAGATTTAGGCTATTAAGGAAAGTTTTGCTGTAAATTAGGCTTAAAATCTACCCAAAATACAGTTTCAGAGAAAACAGAATATTGCAGACAAAATATATTTGCAATAATCATTGCAAATATAAGGCTCATCTCTGAATACAGGGTTATAGTTGTATTCCCAATAAATGATGGTTTCATCAAACATTTATATAATGATAATTGAAAAGACTGTGGAAGGATAGGACTGCAAAATATAATACAGGATGACCTGTTAAATCTGAATTTCAGGTAAACAACATTTTTATATATTAAAAGTAAACAAGATTTAAGATATTTTTAGATTTACAGAATTCTCACACAAATTCTATTAAATAGGTTTCATTTTTCTCCTTTAGCAGATTGGAAAACAGAATCAAAGAATTTAAGCATCTTGTAGTTAAGTAATCTACAGGAGTCAAAGGTCTAGCCAGAGACAGATAGTTATATTCTAAAATGCCTAACTTTACTTTTTTCTGGTAGGCTAGGTTGTTCCCTCTGTTCTATTAAAGATTGTTGCTTTTGATTTAATTGCACTACTCTAATCACTTTTGAGTAAAAGTTTATATCACTGCAAATTTCCTTCTGTTCAGTGTCAATTTTGTTAATTTCAGTGCATTCAGTACTATATTTAATGAAACTTTATCCTATGAAATTTTAAACAAAAATAAAAGAATATTTTAATGAAAAATATATATACTGAAATGTATATTTAATGTTCAATATCTGGTAAGAGCATTACTATCAATTCAAGTACCCTAAGGAAGTACAGAGTTCTGGGCCAATCTCTGGAATTACGTTTGTTTTGAATCTAACATGATTCAAAAAGCAGTTTCTTAAAGATGATTTTTTTTCTTATCTTCATTGAAATTTCCAAAGCTTTTAACTGGCATAGAAGAGAATATAGGAAGGTTAACTGCAAACACATTTATCATTTTTAAAACAAAATCACATACTGCAAAAGACACATGGTGAAGTACCAGCTCCTACATACCATGAGATTATCCATTCCAGGATGATAACCAAAAATGAATCAGTGTTGTATGTTTGGTTAACATCTGCCTTTTAAGTATTAGGAAATACTTCTCTCAACCACTCTTATTTACTTCATCTTTTCAGATGGGAAAACATTTTTCTCTGAATTGATGACTACTTATTTTTCAGCTAAAGTAAATACAGGTCTATATCTCTTCATTTTTGTAAGAAGCTGACACATTCTGTCACAACATCGCTTGAGTAAATGGAAAAGTGACAGCTTCCTGGAAAAATTTTAAAGAGATAAACATCTATTTTTGTTTAAACAGCCAGTAAAAAATCAGAAGCTTTCCAGATTGAAAGGGTAAAGAATGCACAAGTGTTGCAAATTGGTAAATGAATGCACTCTGGAAAAGTTCTGATGTTTGCCTGTATGTTTTTAACCACAGCTCAGTATTTTCTGGGATTAAAGAATAAGTTTTCAAAGAATAAATTCTATCAAGATGATAGAATTATCAACAATTTTGATTAACAGAATTTTAAAAAATCAAACAACAATACTCATAGAAACAGTTTCTTCTAAATTGAAATATCAAATATTTGCTTTTTCCTGCATTTAAAGAGTATTCCAGTTTTAGTCAAATACTATTACTAAAAGTCATATTATTTGGTTTAAAAATAAATCTCCTAAAATTATTTTTACTTTGTTTTACATATCACATTTAAAATAACATTAAAAAAATTTTTTTCTTTATAGCTATTTTATAATTATATAAACATTACTACTTTCATCTGGCTTATTTCTCTTAAAATCTGTTCACATAGTATGTTAAATTATTGTTCAAATAACAATGTTACTTGCAAAATTTGTATTTTTCTCCTGCTTGCCATTAAGCCTTTAAACATAGAATAATATAATTCATTACTAATATATGTAAAATAGGGTAATAAGGGAACACCTTATGTTAAATTTAGTCTAAAGAATTTAGTAAGTAAGAGAGGTTGTGCTAATTATTGAGACATAGGAATGTGAATGTCAGAGGTAGGTATTTAATGTATCTTTTTAAATTTTATGGCTCTCATATTTATAATTCCTATTGATATTAACCCCTTTTATATCAATGTATAATGTTCTTCAGAATTTCCTGGAGCAAATAAACTGATGTTTAATCTTGTGTATTCTATGTTGTTCCAGTAACACTCAGTAAGCCCAGCACTGAAACAACCATAATGTATTGTAGTCCTGCATTTTTGTCTCATCTCTTTCCACACCTCCCCAGCCAAACCACTTCACAGTCCTTTGAAGATGAGAATGACAGGGTACTTTAATTTGCTCTTCAGTTACAAATCAGAGGTCAAGGGTACTAAATTTTACTTGTAGAGACTGCTACTGATTAAGTAGAATCATAGACTGATAACTGATAAATTCTATGATTAATACAGTGATTGGCAAATAAGCAAACAATAGGGTTCAAACTATTCCTACAGTTCAGTGAAAAATGGATTTTTTGTAGAAGATAATTGAAGAAGAGTCACAGATTATGAAATGCAGTTACTTTACCTTGTTTTATTGAACTATCAGGCAAATTTGAAATGTTTTATTCCTGTCTTAAAAAAAACACAACAAAGAAATAAAGAAACCTCTAAAACATTCACAAACTTCCTTTGAATCTTATTGTTCAGAAACTTTGGGGACATATGTTGTAAAGGTTTATGTGTGAGAAAAAAAAATATTAGTTTACATGTATATAAGCATCTAAACATGAATTTCATCTTGGACTTTGTCACATGCCTCTGCTCTGATAGTCTTTCTGATTTACATACACAGGGAGAACTGTGTGCATTAAGATATTCAGGAAAAAGCAGAAATGGGACAGCTAAAATACTATTGACTCTATATGATGACCAGAATCTCCAACATTCGGACCTTAGTATTGAGCTACTCTGAAGCAATAAGTGAGAAAGGTGGGCTGGGATTTAAATAAACAGTGTATTCATTTCACATTGATGTCTCTTGATTAACAGTAGAAGACATCACTCCTGAAAGCATCTGCAGTGTGAGTAATTCCATTAACAAAGAAGCCACTTTATTATCAACATACTGTAGATTCATTTTAATGTGTCATTTGCACTTCAAAGTCACATAACTTTTATTATGGTAAATCAATTAAAACTATTTCTCATGATAATTTATCTTCTGCGGAGTTTATCATCTCAGAGAATGCAATATTTCCCAATTTAACTTCCAAGACAAAAGTGATGTAATTTGAATGCCTTTTACTGAGCTTATTAAGCATAAAGATCACAGAAATTTCAAACCCTGAAAGATAACTGTTTCATCTATGTGATAAAATGGAAGCCACATTTCTTGTAGTGTATTATAGGTGGTGGAGACAGTATGCTAATTAGTAATAGAACCTCATTTACTGATTTTCTACATCTCCCATTTTAATATATAATCTAGTAAAAGCAGATAGTTTCTCTGATATTAGTTTTAAAGAGAACGTAAAGGTTTATATAAAAAACATTTTATCGAAGATTTACAAATGAACTGAATTTCAAGATGATGTAGTCACCTGTTTTGTTAGTTTTAATGACTTTGTAACAACGTGCTTCAAAGATTTACATCCATTTCTTATCTTTGAAAACAGCTAATATTTTTCGACCCTTGTTGAATATTTCTAGAATAAGCAGCTTTAATATCCATTTGCAGTCTGAAAATGTTTGCATGAAAATGAGAAATTTTATGCTTTTCTAAATTGAGTATTTAAACTTAGAGGATATTTTCAAACATTTGCCATATATATATGTATATATATTTATATGTATATATATATATTTGCTTTATTGTCCAATTGAATTTAACTGAAAACTTCTGTCAGTAGAGATAGAAGAGAAAATACGTGTAATTACTTTACGCGTGGCAGTCAGAATATGTAATATAAGTACCATATAAAGAAGAGAAGTATAAGGTAGTTTACTTAATAATGCATTATTAAGTTTTGGTTTATTTCATGATAAAATTAAGCACCTTCAATGTTTTCTGAGATTATATTTCTTAGAAAACCTCATTAGAGATGTATGCAATATTCATTTTCTTATCAATATCTTTAGGTTTTCAATTTCTAAATACTGAGAAATGTGTGTGTAGCAAATGCTTTTTCTATCCATTCATTTAATTTTTGCAAGGAAATTGTTTCTAGTGTATAGAGGAGGAGTAGGACTTGGAAAGAATTAAGTTACTATACACTATCAGAAACAGTACCCTTAATTTCAGCATTAGTAATGTGAAAATTACAATCTAATATCAAAGAGAATTATGCTAGTAAAAACGGCCAGAGAGTAAATCAAGTTAATTGTAATAGACTTACTTCCTCCCACCATCATAGCAGTGCCTAAAGGATTTCCTGATGACATCTGGGTCTTGGCAGGATAGTTAAGGCACTGTCTGCTGTTGTTGAAAATAATGAGGATCGAAGCTGGAGAGACTTAGTCTAAAACCCTGTGTATGTCATTTATCTGTATTTAGACATTTTACAGTATCCCATACCTGTTTTGTTGGTGGTGATAGTGGTACTAATGGTCGTGGTGGTGATAGTGAAGTGATATCAATAACAATTATTGGAAGGATAGTGTATGTAAAGCATTTTGAATCCAGTAGCATACAAATTAAGGATAATACTGCCAGCTGTGGCTCTGATCCCTTTATCTAGTCTATACCACTAACCTAGAGTCTGGAAATGAGAAATTTTATGCTTTTCTATATTGAGTCTAAATATTCTAAATAGGTATCCACACTTTTAGATACCTCCAATATATTATGTGTATATTTGTTGTTGTATAAAGTATATATATGAATTTTTATAGTAATATATGATATTTCTAGGAAAGCACTCTCATATGTATGAATTGGTAAGATGTCTTCCTAATAATAATGGCTTAATATTATCAATAATTAATATCTCAAGGGAAAATATACACTTCAGGCAAGGCTATTAATGCATGTGGTAGATCTACTCTTTAGTTGGTATTCCTGATAATGCTGAATTATTTTGAACAACTTGTTAGATACGGTTATGTCACAAATGCTTTTGCTCAGAATGAGACAGATAAAGAGAGCACTGAACAGTAAACTGTCAAGTCTTCTGTGATCCTGTTGCCCTCCTATGCTTAAATCATTGGGACTACCATCAACCCATATCATGTAGAAATCTTGTTTAACCCATCTGTCCATTGTGCTTGGGTTAGTTCAGTTAAAACTGGATGATTAAGTAGCAAATCCATTTAATTGTGGAAATATCTTTGAAATATTCTGTCGTACACCAAACCCATGAGGATAGTTCCTTTAACTCTTCTGCCTTGTGGAAATCTGGCTCTTCTCTCAAACCTTCCATTATAAATGCAACAACTGACATGAAATAAGACTTGAGAAAAGTTGCCAGGTCAATTAGTCCACAAAAAGTTTAACACCTAAATGGGTTCATAATTTTTTAAATAAAAAATTAAAAAACAGAAATCTTAACATATTCTTTATATATCTGTGTAGTTTGTCTTACATAGTTCCTGCGGTGTTTTAATTCTGATTTGGAACTAAAGCATCAGTTGCTGCTATTGAACGGCTATGATTCAGTTTTCTCCCTCCAGATACCAGAACACCTTACAGGAATTTCTCTCTCTGGGAAAATGATCTTACTCCTTCAATATTAAACATGGTCAAGAGTCTTAGGAATTCAGCTTTCTGTGTTCATTTCTATCCATTCCCACTGTAACTATGTTCTAGAGAGTTTCCCAACCAGAGGATGTCTAAGTTAGAATTAGCTACTATTTGGAACCTTAAAAGCATCCCTTTCTCCCTTTGAGATCCACATCCAATGCTTTGACAAGTTTTACTTTAAAATCAAGGAAAAACAAAGAATCTTTTACCTCCAGTTCCACATCCATCCAGGACTGTGTGAAGACTCATTAAACCACCAAAATCATGCAACCCATTCTTCCAGCAGGTTCTCCACCTCCCTCCTCAAGAGATTCTATTCTGTAAACTCAGTGGTTGCTTTTTGGTTTTGTTATTGTTCTAAGGAAGATCTTGTAAATGATTTTGAGATGCCAAATCTATTCTATCTGAAGGTGAGGTGAAGGATCAGTGGTCATTCTAAGACACTCTTCATATACCCTCCCTGAGGGAAAAATGCCTCCAGTAAGCACAAAGTTATATTTAGCATATCCTTAATAATCAAGGGCAAATGTAATTTCCAAGGGAATAGGATTCCAAACCAAAATAAATAATAAAAAATATTTTTCAACACTTCTAAACATTTTAGTATTATCAGTTTCTTTCCCCTTTATTGTGAATATAGAAAATAATTTTAAAATTCTTGAAAATAATTGTTCCCTTTCTTATTGACATATACCTAAGTTCTTGTTATCATCCTACAAAAATGATTCTTTGGAATGTCACCATTGGTTTCTCTTTCTTAGGAAATAAAACCGCACATCTTAATAACATTAAGGACCAAGAGAATGTCTTTATTTATATGACTTTAATATTCAACTGTCTTTATTAATTATTGATATGATAGTGGTATGACTATTATAGGAAACACAATTATATTTATAGGTTACAGATAACGTTATCATTTATTTTAGGAACTTCCTGAAAATCCATTTATCTTACAATAGAACAAGTCCTCATCAAGGATCCTTACCAGATCAATAGATTGTTCAAAGGAATTCAGAGACAATGCTTCAAGAGTTCTTCAAAACACTTCATCAAAACCCCCTTACTTCATTCTATGTGCAATTCTACCATCATCTAAAAAATATTTCCCAATCTCGATCAAACCCCGAGTTAAAAAATTGACCTTATACTAGACTGTAACTATCCTACCTTTATCTTACCACTTTCAAAAAAGCACTAAAACTCTAAGCTAGTGATTTCTTCTAGTCTAAGAAGCAATGACCTCAGCTTTGCTTTATTGACAAATTATTTGATAGGTTTTGCTTGTTTGTTTTTTAGGGATTTGTATATTTCACCTGCTCATCTGTCATCTGTTTAATTTGTGATATTTCAAAAACAAGACTATACATAATGTGCCTGTACATTCTAAAGAATAGTATTAATAATTAAATGTGCTTTTGCTTCCTGGTTATTTATGGTAGGATGTGGCAGCCCAATGTTCCTGCTGAAAACAATTAGAAAAAATCACTATTAATTACAAAAATTTTAAAAGCATCACAGAGAAATGAGGCTGAGAACTAGTTGGACTAACACTCCACAGAAGGAAGATTCATTCCAAAGTGAGGACACAGTTACCTCTTCTGGTTTAAAATAAAAATTAAGCATGACCTGGTCCAGGTGGAATCTCTTTAGGGGAAAGCAAAACCAACAGGTTTTTTTAGTGGTCACATGGGGCTAAAGTGACAAACTAGAGAACCGAGTGTACTCAAAGGTCTGGTCCTTTCCTCCACAAGACATTCACTGTATTCTAAGGCTATGCTGAGGGTTAAAATGCTAGGTAGAAAGAAAACTTCTGAAAATTAGAGCAAAAATCTTATAAAGTTCACTGGTGTTTAAAAAACAGAGATCCATGGTGAGGGATAGAGTTGAGGTGGGTGAAGAACTTCAACAAAAAAGATTACAGTCCTAGAAGGAGAGTTGAAGGGACTGAGGTTCTTCATTAATATGATGAAAAACATTTTTTTTAACCAAACATAAACTTTTTTTTTTGTAGTTAAATGTAGTGGAGTTTTTTACACCCCTTTCCTCCTTTTACACAGAATATAAAGCTCACTGGCCTGGGAGTAGCCTCTATCTTGCAACTTTTGTCTAGTGAAGAGGATTCAGAGAAAATAATACAACTATCAATCACAAAAAGGAGGGATGACAAAGGAAAATAATTAAGCTGTGGCTTCAATCATGCATTCCTGTGCAAGGTGCCCTTGCCACACTTTCCTTGGCGGAACTTCCTGATTCTGGGTGTAGATGGAGACTTAGAATCTAGGCTTGCTCTTTAACAGAAGGCTTTTGTTGAGGAAAAAGGAAATCAGTAGAGATTTTGCATTCTCTCTGGCTTGCAGAGGTAAAACTGGATGGGTATGAAATATGTGGTGTGTCTATACATCAAGACATTTGTGTTTTGAAGCTGCGTGGTGCTGAAGAATGAAGAGCTCAGCTAAAAACTTCTGAAAGATAGAAGAGTCTCATTGTTACAAACACCTGTTGCTCATCACATGACAGGCCAATAAATCAAGAGATGAGGTTTTTGAGGCAAGTAATAGCAATTTTATTCAGGAAAGTCAGCAGACTGAGGAGATATTGGACTAGTGTCCCCAAAACCCACCTTACCCAGAGTTAGAATTCAGGCTTCTTTTATACTAAAAGGGGAGGTAATGTGGCTGGTTGTTGCAGACTACTTTGTGCCTGCCAGACCCCTGAGGGGATGTGATAATCCTTTGTTATTTCAGCTACCCATCTATCTGGTCACAGAGTTCCTGAAAACCTCCAACAAGATAAATGTTATCTTCTGTTCTGCAACTATTTATCTCTATAGGAATGGAGGTCAAGCCCGGGAGACAGACCCTTGAGAAAGGGCTGTAATGTATATTTCAGGATATAGACAACATTTTTTTTACAACGATGCAGAGCCAGCATGACTAGGCACATGCTATAGAGTACAAAGTTTACATCTAAAGGAATAAATCCAATGTGGAGTCAGGTTTGGTCTTCTCTGTTACATTATTGCCTTTCCAGGCTGCAGGAACAAAGAATAGTCATGCTCTAGAAACAAGCATAAACTGATAATTGACTACCAAAACTGTCAATCCAGTCCCAAACCAACAAAAGTTTTGACTAGATTGAGGATATCAATTAAGATTTTAAAAAGTCTTAACCTAAAGCGATAAGAATGGACTAGACATTTCTTTGATGATTTTAGTCTATTGTCTGAGTTAAGTGGGAGTTTGAATTGAAGACTCTTTAAAATAGCTCAATAGCTCAAATAGAAAAGGAAAAAAATTACCTGTATGGATAGTCATTGGAGATATTTGCTGGCTCACCCTTGGGTATAGGTGACTTTCTTAGAAAAATTCTATAATTATTAAATAAGTAAAAGCATAGTTAAATAGCTTTACCAAAAGTTTCCATTTATCACTTTTTTCTACCACCATTTTTTGTTTATACATGTGAAATTTCATTGTGAGACTCTGAAATTTTACTTTCTGCTTGTATGTTTCCTTTTGAATTTCCTTATTCCTTTATTTTTTCCTGGATGATAATATCTTCACTTAACCCTCATTCTTTTTTTTAACATCTTTATTGTGGTATAGTTGCTTTACAATGGTGTGTTAGTTTGTGCTATAACAAAGTGAATCAGCTATACATATATTCCCATTTCTCCTCCCTCTTGCATCTCCCTCCCACCCTCCCTATCCCACCCCTCTAGGTGGACACAAAGCATCGTGCTGATCTCCCTGTGCCATGTGGCTGCTTCTCACTAGCTATCTATTTTACATTTGGTAGTGTATATATGTCCATGCCACTCTCTCACTTCGTCCCAGCTTACCCTTCTCCCACCCCATGTCCTCAAGTCCATTCTCTACATCTGCGTCTTTATTCCTGTCCTGCCTCTAGGTTCATCAGAACCATTTTTTTTTCTTTTTGTTAGATTCCATATATATGTGTTAGCATATGGAATTTGTTTTTCTCTTTCTGACTTATTTCACTCTGTATGACAGACTCTAGGTCCATCCACCTAACTACAAAAAACTCAATTTCATTTCTTTTTATGGCTGAGTAATATTCCATTGCATATATGTGCCATGTCTTCTTTATCCATTCATCTGTAGATGGACACTTAGGTTGCTTCCATGTCCTGGCTATTGTAAATAGAGCTGCAGTGAACATTGTGGTACATGACTCTTTTTGAATTATGGTTTTCTCAGGGTATATGCCCAGTAGTGGGATTGCTGGGTCATATGGTAGTTCTATTTTTAGTTTTTTAAGAAACCTCCATACTGTTCTGCATAGTGGCTGTGTCAATTAAGCCTCATTCTTAAACAATATTTTTACTGGGTATAACATTCCAAGTTGATAATTATCTCTAACTTCTTTACAGGTATGAATTCTCTTTCTTCTCTTATTGTTGCTGATAAGATTTCAGCAATGTGTATAATCTCCATTCCTTTCAGGTATTTTGCTTTTTATTCTCTCTACTTTTAATATTCTATTAAAATATTAAAATATTCTATTTTTCTTCAGTGTCTTCACTATACTTTATCTAGGCATGGGTTTCTTTTTATGTTTCCTGCTTTAGAATGGCTGGGCCTTCCAGGGTTGATATATTTTAACAATAATGGAAAGTTATAATCCATTGTCTCTGGATACTGCTATTTTCCTTCTTCTTTGTATTAGATGGTTTGGAATTTTTTATGGACCTTTTGATGTGTTGGTAAATGTTTAACAATTGTTTTTTCAAAATAAAAACCCTGATTGTAGCATTTGCAAATTTTCACAGTGTGAATACCCTCCTTATGGTCAGTTTCAAGCTATCACGGTGATGTTCTTAAATTCAGAGCTGGAAAAAGATATGCACAATCAGCTTTCATAAGTGAATCAGAGCTGGTCTTAGCACACCATTGCGTGGACTTAGTTATTCTCTCTTACTCTGTCTTCCATGTTACATATTTTACATTTATTCCTCTAGGTTTCTAACATTCTCCTTAGGTGTGATTAATCTGCTTGCTGATGCAAGCCTAGAGTCTTACATTTCAATTAAAAAATTATCCATTTTGGGGTTATGTTGAATGGCTTTTAAATGTGCTGGTTTTCTGCTCTTATTTTCAAGACTTTATAATATTTATTTCAACTCTCTATATATGTATATGTTATACGTAACTGATATATACATTTATAAAATTTTATTTTTTGTCTAATGATTTCAGTAATAATGTATGTCTGCTTATGCTGGTTTTGACTCTGAGAGCCTTATTTTCTCTCATGTTTTGTGATTTTTGACTGTGAACAGATCATTTCCCTAGAAACATTATTTTTGGAAACTTGAGTTGATGTTAAATTTCCCCAGAAGGATATACATTTGCTTATACCAGTCACATTTCTAAATTCTCTCTCAAGGTTTTAGACACATATAATTATTATAATTTCATAAAACAAATATGTATGAAAGCCAGCTGTAGCTATAGATTTTCCAGAGATTTGTCCCTTTCCACCTTGCAATGAATTTTATTTATATTTAATTATTTCTTACTACTCTTTCAGGATTTTATTTGTTTCAATGTGGAAAGTAACATGAGATATCTAATCTCTCAAAATAGATTTCAAAACCTAAAGCCAGGATTTGTATCCAACGAAAATCTAAAGAACAAAATACAGCAGACTACATCAACACACACACACACACAAAATGCACTTTTAATCTCATTCAATGCATTTAAAATTTTATCCCCTAATCCTTTTTTAAGGAGCATTTTCAATTTCTCTATAATAATTCAAATTTAGCAAAATATCAGATTGTTAAATTAGACTCAACTTGCCTAATTAAATTGCCTCAGCTGATTTGTTTTACACACAAAAGTTTCTCCAAGTATGCAATGTAACAAGCCAGTCAAATTCCTGTTAGCTACAGATAACTGCATTTAACATGTATTAACCACATCAAAATAACTTCTGAAATGGAATTTTACTTTTTTAAAGTATTTAAGAAGCACCTGTTTTGGGGTTCTTTCTCTGGCATCTAAATTTTATTTCTCTGTTCTCTACAGTTTGTGGTAAACTAGGATATTTCTCTACTTAATAAAAATAATTGTCTTCATCAATAGATTTAGATTATAAGACAAACTTGAACAATCACATTTAATATAATATTTTTATTGTGCTTCCAAAATCATCTACCAACACACTGGTAATTTTCTTCTTTGGATATAGGTTATAGGAATCAGGAGTGAGATGTTTGTCATTAGTAATATATACCAGACATTTTCAAGTCTCTGCCCTGTGGCCACCTGGTTAGGATTGCATTTCCTTGTCTCCTTCCATGGGTGGAGAATTTTTTATAGTTTTGATGAATGAATTTTGATCAGGCATAATGTGTGTCACTTCTGAGACAGAGTTTTCATTCCCTGGCGTGAGAAACTCACCTCCCAAGTATTTTTTTATTCTCGCCACGGCAACAAGCAAAGAATGAAATAATAACTGCTTTGTCAGACTGAGTCATAGAATGATACAGCGTTAGAATGAAATAAGCCTTTATTTTTGGTGTTTCTTTGGGATGGCAGCATATCCTGGCTGATACAGTGGCCATCATAGAGGTAGAAATCAAATTGCAAATCAAACAAATGGTTTTAACATTTTTGTTTGTGGTAGGCAGAACACTATCCCTCCCCCCACCCCAAATGCTCACATCCAATTCCCTGCAACTTTTGAACCTGGAAGCTAAAACTTTTAGGTAACATGGCAAATGGGAATTAACATAGCAGATGCAATTAATTTTGCTAATCAGCTAACCTTAGAAAAATAGAGTACCCTGAATTACCAAAGTGGGCCCAGTGCATTCTTAAAAGTGGAATTCTTAAAAGTGGAAGAGTAAAGCAGAAGAGAATCAGAAAGAGACATTACCACAGGAGAGTGTTCAGGGAAATGCAGTGTTGGATTTGAAGATGGAGGAAAGGTACTACCTCCAAGGAATGGCTGGTAGAAGCTGGAAAAGGCAGGAAATGGAATCTCCCCTACAGCCTCCAGAAAGGAAAGCAGCTCTGTGGACATGTTGAGTTTAAGCCCTTGATACATGAGATAAGACTTCTGACCTCCAGAAAGGTAAGATAACACATTTAAATTGGTCTCATTTTAAGCCACTTAGTTTGTGGTAATTTGTGTATGTCTTTTTTTTTAATTCCCAGCTTTATTGATGTATAATTGACATATAATATTGTGTAAGTTTAAGGTGAATAACATGATTTGTTACAAGTATATATTACAAAATGGTTAAAGTTAGTGGTGATTTGTTACAGAGAAAACTAATTCAGGATACCTGTCAGTGTATTATGTGAAATGTTTACTCTCAATATTTATTACATTTCATCAGTATTGTCTAGAAATGTATTAATAAACATTGAGAAACTCTGATATCAGATTTAAAACACTTTGCTAGAAATTCAAGGTGTGATAATCAGACAGAAATACTATTCACGCTTATTGAATACATAATAACATAGAATTTCCTGCATATTAACTTTATTATTAAACATAAAAGCAAGTTCATTGGATATAGTACTTTATATAAAAGAATGAAAGTACAGTCCTGAAAATGTCATTTAATTTTGAAAATTTTGTTGATATAGAGGAAGATTTACTGGAGCAAATCTGAGGATGTTGGGCAGAAAAATCTTTCAGTCACACTAAATTTCAATTGCAAAATTGACCTATTTGTATAACTTTCACTCCCCTAAGTTTTATTCTATGTTCAAGCCAGGTTCTCTCAATAAGTGATGCTCCTTTGTGCCTCTGGGTCTTTACATGTACTGTTCCTTCTGTGTGATGTGCTCTTCCCTGTGCTTTTCACTTGGCAAACTCTTATGCATTCTTCTTTTTCATTTCCCCTCAGATTTTACTGCGTCAGAGAAGCTTCTCTTATCCTCTTATGAGCCTAAGTTATCTAGTTGTGTTTATGCTCCCACTGTTTACAGTGCTTATTACTATCACATTTTAAACACACATTAAAATGAAAAATTTCATGAGCACATAATAGAAAACAGATGCAAAAATAAGTGTGAGATAGAAACAGGTATTTAGAACATTAAAAGGAAATATCAGAACAAGTTCATAACTAAGTCAAATATAAATAACATATAACTTTTTAAAGTATCATAACATAGTATAAAATATATTTTTATGATGAAAGTGGGATAATTAGATATCAGAACTCCCTTGAGAGAACGGTTGCCATTCTCTGATGCTGAGAGCATCCCCCATACCCAGGGAGAAGGAAGGAAGTTACTGTCACCCTACCTCAAGAATAGTGAGAAATTGTGTGCCTATACTGTGGCTGAATGAGCATGTAGATGCTAAGTTTGGCTAGAGTACATTTCTATCAAATGATGAGTCAAAGAATATGAATGTTTCGTATGGATTAGGAGAGTTGCTCTGGAGCTGTTGCAGGTTCTTCCCGTAGTGACAGATATCTATTGTCTTTTGTCTTTACATCACACTCACTTGACTATAGGATCCTATAGATATTGTATATTTATACCTCCCACACGTGGCTGGCACATTGTGAATATGTAGTAAATTAGACACTGAATGATGAATGAATATATGAGAAGTTGAGAGATAGATTTAGATTCAGAAAAATAATGATAGATTTAGATTCAGAAAAATAACAACCTAAAATAAGCTAATCCAAAAACAATGGTTTAAAAAAAAGGCAAGTTTAGGGACTTCCCTGGTGGCACAGTGGTTAAGAATTCACTTGCCAATGCAGGGGACATGGGTTCGATCCCTGGTCCAGGAAGATCCCACATGCCTCAAGGCAACTAAGCCTGTGCGCCACAACTATTGAGCCTGTGCTCTGGAGCCCATGTGCCACAACTACTGAGCCCACGTGCGGCAACTACTGAAGCCCACATGTCTAGAGCCCGTGCTCCACAACAAAAGAGACCACTGCAATGAGAAGCCCAAGCACCACAGCAAAGAGTAGTCTCTGCTTGCCACAACTAGAGAAAGCCCTTGTGTAGCAATGAAGACTCAATGCAGCCAAATACAAATTTAAAAAAAATAAAAAAATAGGTAAGATTATTTGCAAAGCAATAATAGATAATACTTTTTTCTCTAATTTTCTTAATATTTGCTTTATGTAGATAAGATATATTATTAGCTCTATCTTACAGATTAGGTAATAAGCTCAACAAGAAAGAACTAAATACATTGCCAGTAAGAACAGAATTTGCTTTTCAAAATCTTTGCCTTTTCCTCCCTTATTAAACCATGCTGATTTTAAATATCCATTGAATTAAAATGGTAAAAATGTCACTATTTTGTGTACATGGTAACACTAGATGAATTTTTTTTGAAAGTTGGCATTTTTCCATAATTATTATTATAATCAACCGATATGTTATCATCTGTTGGTTGAAAGTTGAAACTAGTGATCAAAAAACTGAGAACTTAATTTACCAGTCATCACAAAAATACACATGAATGATAAAATATCCCATTTCATGTATTGTTTCACATTGTTTTCATTAGCAACATTGCTAATTTAATAACCACAACTTGACCATGCAGCTTTTTTATAGAATCCACTTTCATTACTAGTCACAGTTTTGCCAAGTAAGCTTCAGGGGGAAGTAATTAAATTTAATAGAAGCCACCTTCATTTTGAATCTGCCGTCAATTTAAAGCCATGGGGAAAGGTAATTACATTTAATAGACACCATAGTTTCTAGACGAAGATGTACAGTATGTGACATTAATCATTAGCCCAACAGTCTGAAAAGTAAAATCTTACTTAGAACAAACTCGCTGCAAGTAAACTTGACCCTCCTTTTTCCTTTCAACTTAACAGAAGTAAAAAATGATGCTTATTTGGTTCTTAAATATGTTATTGAAATTTTATTCAGATGATTCAGTTCATTGATTTCAAGAAATGAAATGTAGGTAGATGGCATTTATGAATCCCACTGCAGTATTATTAACTCTTAAGGAAATAGATATTGATAGTACTCTTTATTAAATATTCCATAAGCTCAATAACATCTCTCTTTTTCTAATTTCTGAGGCTGGTACAATAAACTACTGCTTTTAGAATTCATTCTTATATTAGGTTTTTTTATGCTGTGGTTTATGTAAATTAAAAGTGCTTACTGAGTTTCAGTATATGAGTCTTAAATCAGTGAATAATTATAATAAATTTGAAAGCAGAACATTCCTTTTTGGTAAACACACCTACAAGCCTGACTGCATTTCACTAGGTTCATTTTATAGGTTCATTATGCCATTTGGCTCACATTGAAGTCACCTTAGATTTAATTTTTATTTTCTTCTTCATGGTGTATGAATAATTTTTGGCTTATGTTTAGACATTTGATTTTAGAAATAGTTTTGAATCAGATTTAGATAATGAGCTCACATACAGTTCCCATAAGATCAAAATGAATTTCCCGAGGGTTTATGAAATTAAAAGTGCATATAGAATTAGTAAAATTTACAACACTATTTTAAGAATATAGGATTATTACCCTTCAGTGATGTTTCTGTTCAAAACTTTTTTACTTGTATATATTCTGGCTAGCATAGTCATATACAGAGAGAGGCAAGGAGAAGAGAGACAAGGAAAGAAGCAGAGTGTGGTTAAGAATCGTTTTTAGGATTGGAGACAACCAAAAATTTGTTAATCAAAAATGAAATTAATGCCAATAGCATTTTGCCACTTTAATGAATAGTAATAATGATAAATCTATATCAGTGACTCAAGTAAGACACAAAAGCATTCTTTTGTGAAGCTAAAGCACTATGGAAAGCATTTTGTAAGGAAATTTTAAGAAATTATGCATTTACTATTTGTGATAAGAAATGAAAGCACAATGCTGTTTTTGTTTTCCTGTTTACATCATTACTTTCCAGTGATACTTTAGCTAGCAATCTTTTAAGAAATACCAATGTTGAGTCTGTTGATTTTTCAAGTACATATTCAGCCTCTATTGGTTTTCTTTAATAATATCATTCACAGTTCTCAAAGGATACCTTCGTCTTTCTTCTCTAAGACTGTAAGAATTTCTTAGTTTGTTGGCAGCAGATTTCACTGGATTTTTTTTAGAAGATTCATCATCATGTTTAGTGAAGTAAAAAGTCAAAAGAGTTAAAATTAATCACATCAGGTACATTGGCTGTGAGCCTAGTGACATCGCTCACATTTTTAAAGATAATTTGTTTAATATTTTCAAAATTTTTAAATTTGCAGTAATTATTTACCGTTTATCTGAAAAAGTAAAACCTACACAATTGAAAACAAACTCTATGGCTTTCTTTTTTAATTTAAACATTGTTTACTTTACATGTTTACAGCAGCCCAAAGAATGTTTAGAATTCATACATTTTTAATATTAGTAAAATTTTCTATTCAGCAACCTTTCTAAAAGTCATATCAAGTAGTCTATTTATTTAAGTTTAAAGAATTTTACACCACTAACACTTTTATAGTCCTTACAACTCTTCAGTATTAAAAAAAAAAAGCCTTGTATAAATCAAGAATTTTGAAGGGTACTGAAAAATATAATTGCATACTTTTATCAAATAAATCCATATCAACCACAAAAGAAGTAATCAGAGTGCACCTATTTTACACAGACTGTTCCAGTGCTCAAGTATTAAAACATAATACTCTTCAGTCAAATAATAGATAATTTAGAACTACCTTTTAAAACTTTGTCTTAACTTTTTTTTTTTTTGGTTTTGTTTTTCTCAAATACTGTATGTGAAGAAATGCCATAAAAGCTACTAGATAACCACAAAAAAATTTGTAAATCCCATGCACTTCTGAAATCCCTTTGATTTAAAATAAAGATGACAAAACAGACTAGTTCCACTAAAACTACACTATGGTGATTTCGGAATAATATAGTAATATTTTCAGAATAGTATTTTTGATAATTATTTGTGAGTATTGATGGAAGTTGCTTAAAAACCAACATAAGACATCATCATATAATAAAGAGCGATGTTACTTCTAGTACATTGTGTAGAGCCACATTACACCTAATGACAGTACATCCAAGAACATATGTTTCTAAGTTATAGAGTATATTGGGGTGGGATAGTAGAAAAGTATAAATTTACTAATGTGTATATCACACTAATAAACAAACATTTATTGTTAAACATTTCCTGTTATTGCTTCACTATTCCCCCATAGAAACTTCCATGTTAAATATTTTCTGCTTCTCTAAGGGGTCTGCTTACCATCATGAAACTCTATTAAGTTCCATTAGTTAGTATGTGGCTTCAACGGATACAACAAAGAGCTCCAAGAATATAATGTCAAACAAGGCAGTGGCTTATTTCTCTGTTAAGTAATAATACAGAGAAGAAGATGGGAAATTCCTGGCAAATAGTAGATTTTGCTCCACAAAATTGCCCAGAGACTCAGGTTCTACTCATATTGTCACCACACCATTCTTTTGAGCAGCAGTGCCCATCAGAAATATAATGCAAGCCATAAACAAAAGGAAATACATTTTAACATTTTCTAGTAACCATATTTTTTAAAAGTAGAGAGATAAAATTAATAGGGTATTTTATTTATCCCAGTATATTTAAGATATTATAATTTAACATGTAATAAAAACCAATTATTAATGAGATACTTAACTATTTTTTCATCCAATATCTTCAAAACTTGTTATGTATTTTATCCTTACAGCTCATGTCAATTTGGACTAGACATTCAACTTGGACTAATGTCTGCCATATTGGCCTGTGCAGCTAGAGTAGTGTACTTATCTGAGGGGTGGAAATCAGCTCATTACCACTGTATTTAGTGTCATCCTGAGACCTGGGCAAGAGGGACAACTTCCTTGGGTTCTATGCTTCAGAGCGTTCTGCTCTGGACCTCATCACTCTGTGCTTCTCAGCATACAGAGGCAAACCGAAGAACAGGGGTATATGCTGGCCTGAAATCTGTGCTTCTACTTTTAGACTACAGTCAGAGTACCAGGGACCTCAGAATTCTCTGTCCCCTAATCCCTTGCCTCCAGGTCATGACTGTACTTCTGAAGGTTGAGATGACATCAGTGTGGGCACCCATGAACCCAAAGGATGCCCATTTGCTTGGAGTATAGATGGAGCTTGGACTTGGGATCTGAAGTACCCATGCTTGTTTACAGCTGATCTCACTGTGCAGAATAGAACGTGAGGCTGGAATAGAGTGGTAATCAGTCATGGGCCTTGGGCTAGGTGCCAGGTTTTCTAGTATTCCCAAGTTCTCACACAGAACTTAGATGATTCTGAAAATTCTAGATTTAAACCTAGTTTTCCAGGTTGTTAGGAAGGTGAAATCATCAAGTTAGAAGGATAGAGCACACTTTATATAACTGTTATCTTGACATGTATCTTTTAAATATTTATACAGGTGGTATATGAATCTCCATGTGCACTCTTACCTCAGTCCTTACAAATGTGAAGTGTTTGACCACATCTGCATTCAGCATGTAAGAGAAGGAGAGGAAAAGAAGGAAATGTATTCTTGATCATGTTAAGTGTAATATTCAGAAATTTCAGTCATAATACTTACAACACATGATAAGAGCTTAATTACGTAGATGTACTTAACTGTGAAAGAACCTAGGAAATATAGTGTTGAGCTGAGAATCCATGTGCCCAGTTAAATATTTGTAAATATATTACTAAGTGTGTAAAAAGGAAAATGAATACAGGGGGACAATAAGAGGTACCAGACACAGCTCACCATGCACTTTACCTAGCACTGGGTGAACTGAGGTGGAAAAGGTATATTCCAGGGCCTCAAAGTTTAGAGTCCAATGTAGAATGACACAACTAAGTAAGCCATTATATCACTGTGTGATGAATTTTGTAATAGGGTTAACCTAACTCAAGCCGCTTCAAGGGGACAATAAGAGTGGGAGCCAATGTGTTCTTTTGGCAGAGGGAAAAACTTGTCTAACCATGTAATGACATACAAATGTACTCAGTGAGTACTTGATGGATGAGTTAGCTCTGATTAGACCCATTAACAAGCATTCCATCCCTCTTTGCTTTTACATTGAATCATTTAATCCTATATTCTCAGAATATGTAGAAAATTTAAGGTATATCTATTCAACTTCTTAACCAAAACATAATTCTTCTATATAATGTGTTATATGTCCATTGAATTCCTCAACTTCTTTTAAAAATACATTCTTTTTATTGATTATTCTAATCCCTTAGTGCATTTAATATATTCTTCTAATAGAGACACATGATATTGTGATATACTTAGCTCTCTGCATGTCTGTTTCCCTGGCTAGAGTGTGGACATCTTGAGGCCAGAGCTATATCATATTCATCTTTATTTTCCCAACATATATGCCCATAGATAACATACAGCAAATACTGACTGACTAAAATGTTTAGACAGTTTATAAAGGATTGTTTTATCACATCTGCAAGTGTGAAGGATCTGACATGTTATCCTGTCTTCAAGCTAACAAATTAGCTTAGAGGAGCAGCAGACTGTTTTACAAGAGAAGAAAACTCAGAAAACAATCTTAGCAACACCAGTTCCTCTAATTCTCCAGGGAGCAACATGATGAGGGCTTGATATCTCCAGGGGTGGAAACAGGAGAGGAACCCCAAACTTATGAAACTCAAAGCTTGTATAGGGTGGCTTGCTTATCGGATCCTCTGACCCTCAGGAGAGTGAAAGGGAGAGCATTGCTCTGGAATGTAAAGGGGGAAGAGAACATCTTTCCAGCTTTCCTTCACCATCCTGGAATGTAAAAAATGGGCCTGGGCGCAAGGATGCTTTAAATCCCTCCAGAGCAATGCACAATCTCTGACTTTCAATCATCCTCTAACCCAGGTGCCAATGTTCTTTGCTCAGAAAGTTTTGACTATGCAGAAATGTGAAAAATATTAGTTCCCCAACCTAGTCTTTAAAGGTTCTTAATTTCATTTTTCGAACTTTCATAAAATGTTTTGTGTTTGCTTTCTGAAGCTCTAGAAATTACATCAATTCATCATATATATTGGGCTATTAATTCATTAGAAAATATGTTCATGTTTTCCCATTTCCGGCTTCAAGATCTCCAGTTCCTTCCTCTACTTTCCAATTAAAGTGGTATCCAGACTTCTCCCTATTTTTGTAGTACTCCTTCTTATTATTGAGTTGTCCATATACATTTTTTAAAAAAGTAATTAGCCCATATCTAAATACATTTAACTTTAAGTTGCCCTCGAAAATGAATTTATTAAATCCCATAATATGGACAAGACATGGTATTAAAACCGGTTCAGAATGTTGTGGCAACTGGTTTAGCTGTGTGAAACGTATCTAGTTAGACTCTTTTCAGCCTGTATACTTATAACCTTTCTTTGACAGAGAGAGCTGTTACACATTTATTCCTTTTTATTTCATTTCTAAATTTATTTCCATTCTTACAAGAATGTTGAGCTCATGATGATCTTTTTTTTTTTATCTTATTATCTTACATACTTACTATTCTTCCCAATCTTAGGTTTTGAACTAAGTAGTTTACAATATAGCACAGATGGAGCATGCAAATAAATCAGTCGTACATTGCATAGTGATAAATGCTATTAATACATAGAAAAGGGGTTTCCCTATCAGACTGCAAGGTCACGGGTGGCTTCCTAGAAAGAGTGATGCTTGAGTAGAAGTTAGAAGGTGAATTAGGATTTAACATTAGGACACAGACACAATCCAGTTAAGTTCTATGGCACTGTATCACAAGGACTGCCTTTCCTCCAGTTTCCAATAGCATGTTTCTCATTTTCATCTGAGGTTCATCAGCATGGCCTTTACCATCCACATTTCTACCATCATTCCATTCATTATTAGTTAGGAATTTTCTAAGAAGACCAAGGCTTTCTCTATAGTTCTCCTTTTCTCTTGCTGAGCCCTCATCAGAATCAACCATTGTGGTTCATTCAAGTCAATGTAGCCTTTCCCAATACACATCTCAAAACTCTTCCAGCTTCTACCCATTATAGCTTCAACATTTTTAGGTATTTGTTATAGCAACACCTCCACTTCTCAGTGTCAATTTCTTATAGTCCATTCAAGCTACAATAACAAAATATAATTGACTGGGTGGCTTAAAAACAATACATTTATTTCTCATAGTTCTAGAGATTGGGTAGTACAGACCAAGGTGCCAGCAGCTTCAGTGTCTGGTGAGAGCCTGCTTCTTGGTTCATAGATGGCTGTCTTTTCACTGGGTCCTCATAGGGTGGAAGAGGTGAGGGACCTCTCTGGAGTCTCCTTTCTAAGGCACTACTCCCATTCATGAGGGCTCTGCCCTTATGAGCGACCTACTCACCTCCCAAAGGTCCTTCCTCGAAATACCACCATACTGGCGACTAGATTACAACATACAAATTTGAGGGGAACACAAGCATTGTCTATAGCAATGAAAAATTAGAGTAGTTTTGTATTTAAACAAAGAAGTTTTTTCATCAATTTTTACTTTTTTTTCTTTAAAAACTTCCTAACAATAACAGAGTACAGAAGGTACAATATTACAATTATGTTGTATAGTTGTTGCCAGTTATGGAATTAGTAAATAATGCATTTTAAAATATGAATGTATTATTGCATTATGATATTATAATTTTCTAAATTTTTTTTTTTTGTTTTTGTTTTTGTGGTACGCGGGCCTCTCACTGTTATGGCCTCTCCCGTCGCAGAGCCCAGGCTCCGGACGCACATGCTCAGCGGCCATGGCTCACACGCCCAGCTGCTCCGCGTCATGTAGGATCTTCCCGGACCAGGACACAAACCCATGTCCCCTGCATCGGCAGGCGGACTCTCAACCAATGCGCCACCAGGGAAGCCCTAATCTTCTAAATTTTTATGTTTGGGTCAAGAGGTCATCACAGGAACCATGGTTTAAAAATATAACTATTATTCAAGACAGACTCTAAACTGTATCAAGGAAAGTATAGTTATTACCACACACTGATACTGTAAAACCCCTCACTTTAGTAGCGCTTCCAGTATATTGGTATCCCTTCCTTTATCAATGTTCTTCAGTTGTCGAATACTCCATACAAAGAGTATCATTTCTTTACTATATGCCAGTTTTAAAACTGTGAGTTGAACTGAAATACTCAGGGATATTTTGATATGTTACATTTCTAATTTAAAATAAATATGGAGCTATAAGCTGACTTTAAACTTCTTGCCATTTTATTAGTTTAACAATACTAAATAATGCATTGTTTCTTTCTTTCACTTGTTCACCACTAGTGAAATAGGAAATGTGGTTGTGCAAATAGCTGTTAATTATATTATTGAAACATCAGGATTAGTAGGTGTAACTGTCCCCTTTTGACCAAGTGAGATGACACTGAGCATTTTTTCTAAGAAACCTGTTTACTCAAAAATATGTATCATTTCACTTTGGGGAAAAATTCATTTGATGTACATTTTACAATTTCTTTCAGCAGGGAAGAAAAAGGGACTAGAACTCTATATAATTTTAAGACCATTCTTTAAAAGTTTCTGAATAGTTTCACTTAGAGAAGAATAAACAATCATGTAATATTTATACATATATATTTATAATCCAAGCATCATCAGTATATCACATATGAGATCTCATAAAATGGGTTTCCTTATGTTAGGGATGTCTTTATATATTTTATATATACTTTTATGTAGTTGAATATATGTCATTGATTTCTTAATAAAATATTAGTTTTTATAGAAAGAAAAGTATGTCCTTTGTAATTCAAAATTGTTTAGGATTATTGTGAATCTTGCAAACTTTTGTTAAACAGATGAGTTTTGGGCAACTCAATTTACACTTGAAGGCCATTAAGACTTTAACTATTTAAAGCTGTAGTAATAGTAATAAACAAATAATCAATAGTTTTTACTACTGATTCTGAAGCACAGAATACATAGATTAAACTTCAGTTGTTTTCAGGGATACAAGTCACTCATGTTTAGCACTGATTCAAAAAGTAAAACTTTTACAAACTGTTTTGTCATGAGGCCTCTACTTTGTGTGTGTACATGTCTATGTGTATAAACATGCATACATATACATATTTACAAAAATATATAATACATAAATGTAAAGAAATGAAACATATATGTATATTAATACATGTATTCTTATATGTGTGTTCTTGTGTGTGTATTCCTATACAGTCCTATATAATATTTTCTTTACATGTGACCTTATGTAGCAGTGAAGAGAGTAAGACAAAGATACTACCTTTATTTATGAAAAGAAACTTATGATATTAAAAATATATTTATCATTTGAAATGGCATTGGAGAGAAATCTGGGTAAAGAGAACAATGTAAGGAAGAAAAGTTATCTGAGCGGGAATGAGCCTTATATGTATCTAATATGTCCATAATCAGTCTCTCTAGAAGAAAGTAGAATGTTAGAAGATAAAGAGAAATGAGAAAGCAGTATAGAGTTGAAAAATGAATTCTGAAATCAGGTGTTTTGAAATCAGACCCATCTTGATTTTAGCTCTTGCTTTTTCATTTACTAGCTGTGCACCCTTGGATAATTGGCTTAATCTGTTTAAAGCTGTATCTGTATATGTACAATGGAGCTTATAATGATACCTGCAACATAGTGATGTAGGGAGAATTAGATAGCATTAATTAACAAAGTGTTAGTTCACCTCTGGGTAGTCTTATAAAATAGCTTTTCCCTTCTCTTAGATGAGAATAGCCTCAGAAAATAAAGGAAGATGGCCACATATTTATAAAGGACAGCTAGTAACCATTGAGGTTCTCTCAGTATAAGAATTTATCCTCTATACCATTTAGTCTCACAGAAAATCCAGGCAAATGATTTTTAACAAAGTATTTGCAAAAGATTGTAAATATGTTGCTTCATTGAAGATATCCTTGACACCTATATTTAAAGTACTTGGGTGATCTAGAAAGAGACTAACATTGCAAAGGCCAGATAGCTAATGGCCTAGGTTATTTCAGTCAAAGCAGGAGACTATGACAACTGGCAAGAGATGAATTTCATGGCTGATAGAGATTTGCAAAGTTTAGGGAAAAAAGATATTTCCAATGTATGCACCATTTTTACATTAGAGAGAAAATGAACAGACCCTCTTTTAAAATGCAATACTTTCCAAGTGACTTATTGACTTGCTCCTCCCAAACTAGCTTTTAACGTTTTCGTATCATATCTTTTATTTCTTTTTCAATTCTTTGTGTATGATTTCCTCAGTAAACTGGAGTCCAGGTTTTAAACATGAGGGAATTTGTCTGCATTTTCTCAATGGAAACTTATACATAATACACTGACAAAATGATTTTGTTTAGGCTGAAACTCATGTGTTTTCTTCTTTCTTCTTGAAAAATAAAACATTTTACTTTTATTCATTTTCTCTCTTGACAAAATATCCTATATCAGCACCACATACCCATGTACAAATTGTATTAAACATTTTCTTTAGTCCTTATCAGCAGAACACATTTCATTCTTTCAGAATTGAAGGATATGTTAACTTCTAAATGAGATTCCTGACGTTAGCAGGAATGTACTGAACAGGTCCTGTCCCTCTCCACATTCTATTCTGTCAGAATATAATTAAGCAATTAGACCTGACAGTGTGTATTGTAATGTAGGAATAACACAGATCCTCAGATGTGTTATGCAGTACAAGACTGAATTCCATTAGGAATCTCCCCCAAAACAACTCATTTATAAGAATAAAACATATCCTTAACTGGGAACTTCAATGAAACAAGTCCATGGTGGGACAGTTTTGGTCTATGATGGTGAAGTCGCAAAGCAAAGGCTACATGGTATTCTTTTTGTTGTTGTTGTTTTACTATTATATATTATATTTTACAAAAACATGAAATATGTTCATTGGCCTCCAGCTATTATGAAAATCAGCACACTTGAGATGCTGTTTTAATTCATTCTATATTAAAGTATGCATTTTCTAAAGTTTCACAGATTTCCAAGTGTACCCTTTAAGCATAATAACGTAAATTGCAGTTCTTAGATCCTAAAACATTGAACACTTTTCCTTGAATGCTTAAGTCTTGTTCCAGCATAAAAGTTATTAAAATACATATCATTGAATGTATCTGTTCCAAATACAAATCATAACTAAAAGAAAAGTATCCCTTGATTTCCTTATCATAAAGACATGTTGAGAATTTAAATTTATTAAAATGAATATGTACTTTCTGTAACTTTGGTAAGATTAGATATATTTTTTAAATGTATGAATGTATACATAAATATTTTTTAAATGTATGAATGTATACATATAGAAATTTTACCATACCTTGAAATATAACAGTGTGAAGGCTATGTAATATTAAATAGTCAGGAAGAAAAATGACAGAAGCTTAAAGTTTTACATATATAAAACTTTAAATTTAATTATTATGTTATTTAGTTGCAATAGAAACATACTGCATAAAGTATTGATAACATGACTTCTTTGAAGGGAAATATTCTCTTCTGAAACTTCTAAAGATTATTCCCAATCAATATATTTACAAGAATAAAATTTATAGATAAATTGCAAAGACATCCAACCAATTTATTACAGGATAATTTCTGGTGTGTGTGTGTGTGTGTGTGTGTGTGTGTGTGTGTGTATAAACGTGTGTATATATAAACATATATACACCTACTTGTGTATTTACAGATTATATATATACAAATTTACTTATACTTAAGGCGGAGATAGTGTGTGTGTGTATATATACACACATACACATATATATACACATAACACACATATGTGTGGGTGCACATGCAATATACTACAGATAGAAAAATTAGTTAAATGTATTTAGGCTAAATCTAATGCAATGATTCATGAACGTAGACATTGTTCATACTTAAGGTGAAAATAATCCTCTGAGAATATTAGTAACTAGTTTTGAGACCTTGGGCCAATTATTAAATCTCATTGTGTCATAATATTTTCCTTTGGTTCTATGGGGATGATAGTATCTACTTACTGAGCATAAGAACCAAGGCTACTTCAGGGGCATGCAACCAGTACAGTTGGTCAATAGGCTTCACACCTAGGGTCTAATGTTCTGCATTTATGTCTTGAGATAGTAATTTTATCCTTGAAATGGTGCTTTTTAAGTGAAGTGGGACAATGGCACATGAGGAATGGCAGGGGTTGGACCCAGGGATGGGGAACATCTCTTTCTCCTTCCAAACTTTCTAAGTCTGGCTTGTATTTGTCTCTTTTTGCCCAGCTTGAGGCACCCTTAGGGTTGAGCCAGGATATAAGAATAGGGTCATTTCAATAATTCCATGTATGAGAGAAATACCCTGATATTTCCATTTAAAACTGTCATTGACCAATATAAAGATGAAAGGTAAAATCCATTAATAATTTAAAAGTTTAATTGTTATTTCCTTAGAACAATATTAAATAGCAAAAATCACCATGACAAGTTGAGGGAGGCAAGGGGAGGGAGAGGAGGTGGGGAAGGAATGGAGATACCAGGGACAAAAGGAAACAAGTATTATAATTACCTTTTGTGGTACTTTTTCCCTGTTTTTTGAACAAAGCATTGGGCATATTCATTTTTGAACAGTGGCCTAAAATTTGTGTACCTGGCTCTGATACAAACCTCAAAATGCTATGTTTATATTATTATAAAGATTCTTCTCCTTCTTTAAGGTGCATTATGTGGCAAATTTGTACAATTACTAGTACAATATTCCCAGTAAAATCAAACACATATTTTTCTCATTTTGATTATTTTTTCAAATTAAGAAAGCCTCCTTAGTTTTGTGTTTAATTTTGTAAAAATTAATAAATGCATTATTATATACCCAAATGTATGGTTGAAGTAATAGGATTTTCATTAATCTTTCTGATGAATGCTGAAAGTTGGTGATGAGAAAATAGAAGATAAATGTGGAATAAAGCCATAAGTATGCTATGTAAATTATGAATAGTAAATTGGACACATTGCTTAGATTCTTAGAAGGTGTAATACATTGAAAAAAGAAGTCTGTCAACTAAATTTTTGACAGGTGTCAAATACACAGAACTATTTTTTAAAATGAGATTAAGTAATTGACAGAGGGTGCTATGTGCACTTTTTATATTAAGTATTCAATATAATTCAGTTTACTTTTACTGATATGAAGACTACTTTAGCAATTGATAGTTTTTGAAAGGTAAGTGACCTTAAGAACTCATCTGTCTAGTTGTGGTGCAAATTTAGTATTATATTCAAGGTTTATTATAATATAATCTATATTTTGTAAGATCATAGTATCATTTCATTCTTTTATAAGACTAACACATTCTTTGTAGGCTGAGCATACAATGCCATACTTCTGTATCTTGGTGTGGCCATTCAAAGGAATCAACTGTTTTGCTGTTTAGAACTCTAGCACCACAATAAAAAGATTTCTAGATATGGACTCAAAAGTGTCTGAATTCAAGTCACAAACCAGCGTTTTACTATCTGAGTGACTTTGGGCAGGAAACTAGTATTACTGAAACTCAGTTTTGTGATCTGTGAAATGGGGATAATAACAGTTTCTGTGTCTCATTCATAGGATGTGGGAATCTATAAAAGCAATGGTAAATATAAAAGTACTCTGTAGATCTTGATGGACTACATAAATGAGAGTTTCACTAACATTAATGGAATTACTTCCACTAGGGGCTCAATTTGCCCTTACCCAGAGAATAACGTTGGTAACCCATTATGTTTATGTAACAATTTAGTGCGTGCAAATCATTTTACTTTTACTTTTGCCAATGGTATGTGAGTTGCAGAACAGTTACCTATATTAGATCTGTGAGCAAACTGAGACAGAGAGTCTAAATACTTGCCCAAAATCATCGAGTTTGGTAACTGAAAAAAAAAATAGTGATTATTTACTCTATCTTTCTCATTTTCCATATGAGAAAACTGAAGCTCAGAGAAAATTGGTGAATTTTCCATGGTATGTATACAAGGACAATTATATTACTTCATATATTTCTCCTGATAGTTCCTTTTTTATTTTTATTCAAACTTTGCTATTCCTGTAATGGCAATAATTTAATTTCTTCCTCAGTTGAAACAAATTTTATCAGTCACCATACATAAAATTTAATACATTTTGATAAAGCACAATATTAACATTCATAATTTTAAATATTGCACTCATTCACTTAGTCATTCAAAAATACATATGAAGTCATTCAGTGTGTCAGGCATTGTCAATTGCTCACAAGAGAATATTTCCCATTCTTTTCCTTAAACCTAGTGTTTAAAGAATAAGATAGACACCCAGCCCTGCAAAGTAAATGAACAAATAGAAGATGAATTTTTAATTCTAAGAAGTACCACAAAGAAAACAAACCTGTTGTTCAGGCAGAATAAATTGAAGAGGAAAGAGCTGCTAATTAAAAATGAGTGGTCAGATAATGGTGCTTTGATGAGGGGGCATTTGAATTGAGAGTTAAACATGGCAAGTGAACTTAAGGCAGGAAGACAGCAAATACAAAATAAGGAACTTTAATTGCATATGAAATGCAATGGAAAGCTATTTGAAAGGCTTTAAATAGGAAAATATTATGGTGTATTGTACACTTTTAAAGTATCACTTTAGGGGCTTCCCTGGTGGCGCAGTGGTTGAGAGTCCACCTGCCGATGAGGGGGGCACGGGTTCGTGCCCTGGTCCGGAAGGATCCCACATGCCGCGAAGCGGCTGGGCCCGTGAGCCATGGCCGCTGAGCCTGCGCGTTTGGAGCCTGTGCTCCGTAACGGGAGAGGCCACAGCAGTGAGAGGCCAGCGTACCACAAAAAAAAAAAAAAAAAAAAAAAAAAAAAAAGTATCAGTTTAGCTTCACTGTAGACAGTGATTGGAGGAAGTAATAATGGAAGCAGATGAAATGGGAAACAATTGCAGTAGTCCCGATGAGAGAGGATGGTGACTTGGAAGCAGGGCTGCTGTGTGCGATTGTGCTGTTCTTGTACATCTCACCTATAGGTGGCGCCATTCTCATAGACTGCAAAGTGAATAGTTCTCTTTAGAGTTGCACAATGAAAAACTGTAAAACTGTATACGATGATCCTTCTTGGAGTGGTATGGTAGTAGTGGAGAAGGAGAGACTTGGAAGAATCAATACATAGAAAGAATAGAATAAATTAAGCTTTTTAATTTATATGGACATCTGTGGAGAGAAATGGGAGAATTCATATTGACAGATATTGGTGGTATTTCTTAATTCTTGACTGCTTCTATACTTTCTTTTTTTACATACACTATTGTCATGAACAGTAGAATAATTTCTTAAATTCATTTATTAAAATGGCTTTTAAATATTCTGGATCCCCTGGATTAATATTTGCCCCATGGATATGATGTGAGTTTGGTTTCTCAACATGAAAAAAATTCTGTGAAAGATTAGCTTAACAAATTGGAAATAATATGATCTTTCAAAAACTCAAGATATACACAGTAAGTGGTCAATAGCTATTTATTGATGGTGATGATTTTTTTGCCCTTTGAAGAGCTGTTTATAATACAGTGCAAACCATGTGCTGTTGAAGTCACTTGAATGGGATATTTAATATGATTAGACAAATTTGCTGCAAGATTGAAATTCTTATCTGGTGTTAATGCAGACTATAGTGTAGGCCTAAAAGAGAGTCACAGGTCACACACAGTGCCTCTTTAAAAAATACGCTTTTGTATATTCAAGTATTTTGGTATTAAAATATTGATTTAACCTATTATTAAATTCCAAATGCTGAGATTTTAGACCTTCTCTACTTTTCCGTCTGCCCAAGAAGATACAAGATGTTGGTACTTTACAGGATTTAACATATTAACTTGGTCTTAGAGGACTGGTAGTTTAAAAACAAACAAAAAAACAACAACAAGGAAAAAAAAACCCTTTCATTTTAAGGAGAATCTTCAAGTCTTGAGAGGACTGGCAATTCATTCAGTATTTCAGTGCTGTCACTCTGTAATCTGTTGATTGGTGTTCATAATTCTTCACAGAGATACTGCAAAGATTAATGAAATAGAGTTTGTAAAGTATTTTATCTCTTCAAATGCAAGTTCTGTGAGCTGAAAGTTTAGAAGCCTCATTATACAGGCTATAGTGTGCCAGAACTCTTAAACTGTTAGTAAAGTCTCTAAACTGTTGTACTTCATCATTGCTGTCTTGATAATGCGGGGCTGTGCCTATCATATCAGTTTTTGTCTCTTCAGCACTGTTTAAGCTTATACTATTGATACTTGCCATTTATCAGTGTAACAGTGATCCTTTTAAATTTGGAGAGTATAGACTTTTTGCTTGATCTATCTTATACTGTAGCCTAATAATGTCCAGCTGTATAGAAGCACAACCCAAAATTACACAAAAAACAATGTTATTTAAAGTCTAGCCTGTGTATAATGAACCTCCCAAAGCTGTGCTCTACAGTCTGATATGTTCTTCTCCCAAAAAAGCTTCAGGAAACTTTAAGATACCTAAAAGGTAGTGCCTCATATCAACAAAACTTCCTGCATCTTTACCATAAAATAACATCAATTCCAGAATGTAATTTCTTCTAGAAAAGACTTTAAATTCTAGAAGAAAGCAAAGATAAACTTGTTTTCAGTTTGGTATTACCTCACTCCACCTTGAGGAAGAGAGAGGGGATGAGACATAGAGAGGTAAGGGAACTCTAAAATAGCCAAAGACACTTAGGTGGATGGAAGGGGAGTGGTTGGGTCCTCATTCACAGTCCCTCATAGGGTTCTGGGAACAGTCACTCTCAGGAAGGGAATACAGCTAAGGACATGTCAAAAGAAAAACTGTTTCTAGTCACTTATATGATAACATTTCTTTAGAGGAGAAAACTTAAACTAATCTGTTAGAAATCTAATTTAGTTATAAAATGTGTTTTTGTTTTTGTTATTTTTGTTGATTTTTTTTTTTTGCTGTAGTTAGAGGAGTGTTACACTGATTACATATGTGGGGAAAATAAAAATTTTAATTTTGTTATACAATTCACATAAACCTATTTTAGCTCAATAATGTAAAAAGGGGTCACACTACTTAGAAAAAAGTATCTATGCAAACTTTTTCTTAATTTTCTGACTGATTATATACTTGTTGGAGTATTTTGTAAGGTAAGAATTTCTGATCTAAATATATCAATAAAAGTACACTACTGAACTGAAGAAGAAAAGGTAGTGAAGACAAATGGATGAAATAAGAACAGAGACAGGTAAAAATAGGAATAAAATCTGAAAAAGATCTAGTCATCATAATTTTAGTATGCATTAAGAATATCTAGTGCCTTTATTTCACTCAAACATTTGTGTTTACTCAAGGTATAATATTTTAAAAACTTGAATGTTGTCATTTTAATCAGAAAGTGGTCACGTTGCTCCTATCTTAAACTACTTGTCACTGGTGATCATCTTTTAAATAATAAAAGTGAGATTACATTTCTACAGTATATTGTCTAGATATATTGCTATATATTTATACATGACTGGGTGGTTTATTGAATGGAAAACAATTCAGAGACATGATTTTTAACATAAATTTAGATAAATGTTGTCTGAAATATTTTTATAAATTCCTCCCTATTTCAAGTTATAAAAAGTATTAATTACCATTGACAAAATCTTTGGATGGCTTTTAATCCTTAGGTTTACTTAAATAAGACTCAGTGTAAAGAAATCAAATTCTTATACTCTATCAATATATAAAGATTTGTGTATTTTACAGTGTATCTCTTGCTGAATTTTTTGCTTATGTTTATTATTTTCGCTACATATTTAAGATGCATTTTATGATCATATAAATTCATGTTTTATTTTTGACAAATGTCCTATAAATCATAAATAAAGTATATTTATCATGACAGCAATATTTTAAGAGACCTTATATATCAGGTATTCCATATGCTACTTTCCAGAAATTTTCTACTTGGACAAGTAGGAAATAATTCAAAGATTAAAGAAACTGAGTGCTATCTTATGAATCTCTGAATAGTAAAAATAATGGAGAGCTCTCTTTAAATATGATTATTGGTAGCAAAATTTGATGATGCATCAAAAGATAATTTCAAAAAGTCTGCAATAATGTAAATCCTTGTAAACTTGCAAAGATTAAAAATTAACTTTCAACTAGTTGAAGTATTTGGTATTTTATAGGTAGTATTGAAAATTCACAACACTTTATAAAAAGTTGTACTTTACCAGAATTCTGTGTTCAAGCCTATCAGAAAGGGGGAAAGCGCCACCTATTGATCAGAATATGCAAATTATTTGTTGGTCTTTGAACTTTTAGCTTTGTAAACTGCATGGAGTAAAAGAATTTACTAGGTTGAAGACTTTATCTCCTCAATATAAAATTCTTTAAGTCCCTTTTATTCTGAAGAATATGATCTTTCCATTTAAGTGTATATTCAGTACATCTCAAAACCTCGTTTCAACTGTCCTTTTCATCATATTGTCTTTATGAGCAGCAAATCACAACCCTCTCAGCAGTATGTTTGATGGACTGTCTCTGAAATAATGGAACATAAACATATTTCCTTTTTATTCAACAATGAACTTCGTAAGTAGAATAAAATGGGTCTTCATAAGTTTGGGGAATGGGTGTTTAAAAACTCAGATTTTAATCAAAGAGTCAGATATGGTCAAATAGGAATTGCTTGACATGACATCATGCATGTAGCTTAATAAATGTGTTTAATGTATGCAATTATAGTCATTTATTACATATTTAACTTTAAAATCTGAGGACTTGATAATGAATAGTTAATTCACTGAGTGACATTTCAACAAATTGTATTAAAATTCATGGACCATGTAGGTTGAGTGAAAAGGTAACTGTTATTCTTTTAAAATAAGATTTTATGTCTTCATAGAATTGAGAAAGATTGACCTTCACATGAGATATCTCAGTACTTCTATTACATCCCCAATATCAATACAAAACTGTTTTAAATCTATACAAGAGTGTCTTTTATCCTTTCAATGCATGGGAGATTATCAGGCTTAAATCCTGAATTTACCTACAGGCAGGAACTGCCCTCAATCTCTGGAGTTATAGGGAAGAAATTCTGAGTAACATTTTAAAATATCCCTTGCTAAGCAAAATGTTAACCATGTAAAATCACTTAGCCTTCAAAAAAGAAACAATAGTCATGCAGTTGAAGGAGCTATATAACTGTGAATACAGCTAATTAGGTTAAAATGTGCTAAATTTCCCCTAAACATTATTTCAAATATACAATATTCATTCAGAAAGAAGAAATCCAATGTCCAAATGCCCTTATTTTCTAAAGGTGATATATAACATTTATAATTTGTATCTGTTTTACTAAATAATTGTACCGCCTCTATTTTACTAGCCTCCATGTGAAACTTTACAGGTTATCTTTGTTCTTTTCTAGGTCAATAAAGTAACAGCAGATAACTATTAATATATTTCTTTGCATCTGCACAGTGAAAACTTTAAATATTAAAACGAAATATTGCAGCCCATATATCATCTACTCTTACAAGACAGGAATGACAGTATTAAGATGCACATTCAGGATAGCAGTCTTTCTACTTTGAACGCTGTCAAGAACAAAGTGCTTTACAGACTTAAAATAAATCTAGGTACTAATCCATTGAATTTCTGACAACAGAAGCCCAAGGTTTCCATGCACTTAGCTGAGTACTGCATAAGAGCTTGTGCATTATTTATGGCCACTAATGGTGTTGCAATGCGCTTTGTGTGAAGCAGTGACAGTGCAATCGGCTAAGATAGCTGCTGCTGTGGACAAAGCCATACATTTTCTTGAGCTTGAATTTTTGACAGAATACTCTATTAATGCCAATTCTGCTTAAGTAAATGCTGAGCAAGGGTCAGTTGTTCCTTTTTTTCCCCCTTTTCTTATTATTTAAGAAAACAGTGCCATAAAATTGAAAATGATGTTCTGAGGTTTGCTGAATTTTTCAGTACAACAGTAACCAATAAAGGTCACTCTACTTTTTAGTCTACTTTTATGATTTCGTGTGATGGTCCACAAACTCAATAGGAAAGCTCTTAGCACTAGGAAAGGGAGGTGCTATTAATTCCAGTTTCAGTGCCATTGTACTCTTCAGTGGATCAATAGAATTAAATGAGCTGAGATATTAAGAAAATATTGAAAAAGCAGGAGGGTTGTATTGTTTGACCGGGGTTGGGATGAGTTGAAAATAAAGAACCATCTACGGCAGCTGTCAATAAATCATGAAAACTATACTCTGAACCAAATGGAATACAGCATGAAGCCTCACACCTTAAACGCCCATAATATCTTTGTTGTGTATTTTTTAATTAAATATTTTATTTGAAATATCCACTGCAGTTATCTTTTATTAATCAAGTAAGTTTTTTTTAAAAAGTGTTTCACTCACAAAGGGGATATTTCTGAAATGATATCTAGATGAGGGCAGTTCTGTTCACAAATTTCAAAAATATTTTAATGTACAAAGCACATCAAAAAAGAAGTGGGAAAATATTGCAAATTTTAAAAGTGAAAATCAAGATTCTGTTTTTTGAATATATGTATTTATCTGGATGGGCAACTTTTTGGATTATAAGTACATGGTCTATTTTCCCTTTATCGTGGTAAGGTTTTGCCATTTAATTAAGCTGTAAGAAGTCAATGCAGTCGGGTCTTCTTTACAGCAAAAATAACTTGAAAGTGTTTCATCCTAGGCAATAAGAGATGCATATTAGATTGAACATTAATAATATAATTGTTTACTCTCTGAACAAATAAAAGCAGAAAAGACTCACCAGTCCCTAAAAGGGTGAAATTTTAAGCACAATTGAAGTAGTCACAAACCTGTGTTTACTTCTTTTGTTATTAAGCCTTACTGGAACTTGCCACATTTAAAAATTATCTCGCAGTGGTAAATTTAAGATATTATAATATCTTTATTTTCAAAACTAATATCAATAAAAAACTTTACTTGAGAAAAAAAATTTTTAATGTGTGTTTATGTCAGATACTGCAAACTGCTCAAGATATATTCATCTTGCTTATTGCAATACTGCATGTTCCTTCTGTCTTGTGATTAAGTGCAGCAATTTCTAGGTAAAGGAATGTGAGAGTAAGTGGTTTGTAGCATTTCTAGGCCAAGACATATAAGGAATGGCTGTGCCACCTCATGTCTTTTTTCCCTTCCTCTGAATGGATGTAGATGACATTAGGAAGAGTAAAGCTATAAAACAGAAGAAATAAAGACACTGGAATCTCTGTAAGGGGTCACTACAGATTGGGAACATGTACTTGTACTATTATGAAAGCAAGAATGATCATCCATTGTGTTTGAGTCATTATACCTATTGAGTCTATTTGCTACCACTTAGGCTTCCCAAAATGATAGAGCCAACATTAAATAAAGGTCAGTAATCATTGACACATAATGGTTGTGAAAGATAAAGATGTTACAAAGTATAGAACTCAAAAATTGTTTTTCACCACTTAGAATTTTTCAGAGTGCCATATATAGCAATCTATTCTATGATCAGTTTTGCTTTTCATGACCTTGGAGATGGCATCTTACAAAATAGCAAATTCTATTTAAGTTAGCCAAAATAATGTGTTTAATTTGACAATATCCTCATTCAGACCATATATATTACACATTGCTAACAGGATGAAATACAACTGGAAGATTATTTCATTTGACTGTCCTGAAAAAAACAATATTTTTATTTTAATCAACTATTTTTCTGAAATAGAAATTATGGTTCTGACCTTTGAAGACAAGGGAAGATTTGATTTCTCTGAGAACAGCCCTTGCATATTGAGCACAAGATTGTATATTGACAAGATTGAATAAGGATTTGGGGTTTCATTTGATCTTCCTGACTTCATGTAGATGCATTCTAATCTTTATTGATTTTTGATTGACTATTGACTTTAAAGATTCTTAAAGTTGATAAAGAGAAATTGGTTAGGGTAAATGATCTCAGAACTTAGCAATAACTCTCAGAGATCCATCTTATATTGAAGACCAAATTTTAAGAGGACAGACTGAACTTTTAAAAGAGAATAATCAATTAGGAAACTTAAAGAAGAATCATTGTTTAAAACAAATTTATTTTCCTTTTCAGTTTTACATGATAATTGTATGGAAGTAAAACATATCAGTTTCCTTCTCCCTAGCCTCTTCTCTCAAGCCCTAGTATGTTCATAGTATGTTCACACCCTTGATGTGAATCCATATATACTTTTTAACAAATGGTAGAAGTAATCTTTATTATGTACTTATACAATTTATAAGATGTTTTAAATTTATGTTTTTTAAAGTTTTAGTAGTAAGAATGTAATACACATTTGTAAAATGAGTAAGAATTAATATATAAAATAATGTTGGTGTCAACAAGTGTAAATGGGTCCAAAGTGATTGTCATTCCCCATGAACTATTTTTAACCCTTAAACTGCCATATCTCAAAGCACAAAGGCAGTTTAACAATTTATTAAATCTAATTGTTATCAAATGAAATACATTTCTAACAGCACATTTTTCAATCTAAAACTCTACAATTCAGTAAAAGCCAGTGATCCAAGCATTCCTCTTCTCCTAACTCTTAAGATGGTACACCAATAGCCCTAAGAGTGAGATATTATTACTAACCTCCTTTATTTTATTTGAATTTTTCCACTTATAAACACCTTTGGCAGATTCAAAAGAAAGAGGAAATTGAGGAAAATTAATAAGAGTCCTGAGAAGAGTTACGATCTGATTTGTGATCTGACTTGTGGGTGGGGAAAGCAGACTCTGATTGTCATAAATTAAAAGTGAAACTTGTTGGAAGTATACCAGACTATTTTACAAATGCAGGAAGAGTTGAGCAACCAAGATTTAAGAAGTGAAGGAGCCAGGGATGAGCAGGGTTTCAGCAACAAAAATGCATAGAGCTCTTTCCAAAGCTGTGTTTTTTTTAATGTCCATTAGTGGTTCCTGAATTCTGCTTAGTGGACTATTATCAGTACTTAATATAATACAACTGTATGTCTTCTTTGGAGAAATATCTATTTAAGCCTTCTGCACATTTTTTGATTGGGTTGTTTGTTTTTATGATATTAAGCCACATGAGCTGTTTGTAAATTTTGGGGGTTAATCCCTTGTCGGTTGCATCTCCAAAGAAGACATACAGATGGCCAAGAGGCACATGAAAAGATGTTCAACATCGCTAATTATTAGAAATGCCAATCAAAATTACAATGAGATATCACCTCATACCAGTCAAAATGGCTATCATCAAAAAATGCACAAACAATAAATGCTGGAGAGGGTGTCGAGAGAAGGGAACCTGTCTACACTGTTGGTGGAAATGTAAATTGGTACAGCCACCATGGAAAACAGTATGGAGGTTCCTTAAAAAACTAAAAATAGGGCTACCATATGACCCTGCAACCCCACTCCCGGGCATATATCCGGAGAAATTGAAACATGTATATGTATGGCTGAGTCACTTTGCTGTGTGCCTGAAGCTATCACAACATTGTTAATCAGCTATACTCCAATATAAAATAAAAAGTTTTAAAAAATAATAGAATAGAATAGAAAATAGGAAAACATATAATAACCAGGATAATTACTGTTCTGTAAAACTTGTTTTTCTTAATATATAGCTACATGTTCAAGGTCTGTTGTGTTATATATTTCTTACTGTAGTCCCGGTCTAAAAATTTAAAAGACTGATGCTTCAAAACACTGTATTTAACTTAACTGTATTTGAAATACAAAATTGCAAGGAAAAACATTTGATTAGTTTATCCTAGGCAAAATGTCCACTCAAATGTATTCATTCAGCTACAACTGTAAATGCAAAATCCAATAATATGGACATGGGGGCGGCCCCTGTGTGTCCAACAAGGAAAGGTAAATTTTCTAAGACACCTAATTTACTATATTTGTTACATTAATGGACTTTCTCTTCTGAAGCACAGTGATGATTTTTATTATAAAATCTATAATCTCTTTGGAACACCAAATCTGTGAAATAAAATGTGCTCTGTTCAAATGTGTATTTAATAATTAGAAAAATAAGACCACGGATATCTAACAATGGTTAGAGTGACTTATTCTAAAATTGCTGAGCTTATTTACAAAATAGAAATAGACTCATAGATATAGAAAACAAACTTATGGTTACCAAAGGGGAAAGGAGGAGAGGGATAAATTCAGAGTCTGGGATTAAAATATACACACTACTATGTATAAAATAGATAACCAACAAGGACCTCCTGTATAGCACAGGGAGCTCTACTCAATATCTTGTAATAACCTATAATAGAAAAGAACCTAAAAAAGAATATATATATTGTGACATTGTAAATCAACTATATTTCAAAAATACTTTTTTAAAGTTGCTGAACCATACCCTTCTTGTACTAAGTAAAATCAATGAAAATATATAAATGCATAGTCTCTATTCTGTTTTCTTGAGATGTTTTATTGTTTGGAACAAGCTATAAAAATATCCTTCCACAAACTATCTAAATGTAGTGTCGAAAACTCAGTGTTTCCTCTTCTATAAGTCTATATGTTGGAAATAAATTGTTATTGTTTTTAAGTGATTTGTTTCTCTCTACCAATTTTTGAAATTGGTAATTTAATTTCAGATAATTTTGCATGTAGCTACTACTATTATTTATTTATTATAATTCAATATCCCTATCTTATTGTATATATTTTTTCTAAAATCAATTCTTAAAAATTCATATAGGAGGAAATATTTCAACTTTTTCCATTGACAGTTTCTATCATAAGTAGATCTCCATGTTTTTGTCTTTGTCTATATGTGACTTGATGTGGTTATAGTTCAGAAATAATCTTCTACCAATGGGAAATTTTGTACTGATTGGAGAATTTTCCAGCAGTTTCTTAGAGGGGCACCTTCTGAAAGTGTGATATAGAAGATAACCTGTTGGTACTTTTAAGAATTCTTTTGAATTAATTCTAGTTCTACCTCCTGCTATTAACGCACACACACAAACACACACACACACACACGCACATGCACACGCTCACACACACATATATATTCTTTTTTAGATTCTTTTCCATTATAGGTTATTACAAGATATTGAGTAGAGTTCTCTGTGTCTTATTATTTAAAACATCATATGCAATTCATTTTGTAAAGTTTGTCTCTAAATTCATCTTTTCTTCCTTGGATCACATAGTCCCATCTTGACCAAAATTGGACAAAGTAGTTTTATTCATTTTTTATATATATACAGTATCTGTAGATGCACATAAATGTTTTATCATACACAAATCTTCCTCTCCTCATTTCTACCCACTTACAACCCTCTTCCTCACCCCACACCATCCCCCTTTCCTCCATACTTCCCCAGCCCCACCCTGTTCCAGCTGAAATAAAAGCACAAGGATATTTCACAACCATGAACAGGAATACACCTGAGAGTCAACAAAATCTGAAGCCAGACTCTTGGCTGTCAACAAAAGTCTCTTTCCATTCGCTTCATCTCCCTTTCTCTCCTTGCAAACCATTTCCCTTCACACATAAGGGTGAGAGCTTTGCATGTCTCAGCTTCAGAGCTTCTTTTCTGTAATACTCACACAGTCCTTTCTTGGTCAAGAACCCAGTCTGCGCAAGAGCTTATTGTCCCACATTGAGTCAGATACTCAAGCATGGCCAGATAACTATAGCTAGTGTCAGTGTCAGGAAGCTGTTATAATTATTATAATTACTATTTTGGTATTATGTGGCAGGAAGTTACTTTGTCTGGTATAAGCACTGAAATAAATATATTGAGATGACATAGGGTTTTAGAATGTGCCTGAGCTCAAAAACATCTGGAAACTTGTGGTTGGAGAGAAGGAATAAAATCAAACTAAGTAGAGTTATAGGAAAGTGATTCTTATCTACTGGAAGATAATCAATAGGGAATTCATTAAATCAGAGTCGTATCTGTATTGCTTAAATCTATATGATGGAATAAACTGACATTATCAAAAATTATATTCCGGAAGAATGCATAAAAAGAAAGTTTAAATGACTTAGAAGTTCAAATGAAAAAGTCAACATGGTAGTCAACTTCATTTATATTTAAGTATAATTTACAAATAACATATAGTTTCAGGTGTATAATGTAATGAATTGATATTTGTGTATATCTCAGAATGATCACCACAGTAACTCTAGTTAGCATCTATCACCATATATGTTACATAGTTGCAACATTTTTTTTTCTTGCAATGGGGTCTTTTAAAATTTATTCTCTTAGCAACTTTCAAATATGCAATACCACATTGTTAACTATAGCCACTGAGCTGTGAATTATATTCCCATTACATTTATTGTATAACTTGAAGTTTGTACTTTTGATTCCCTTCACCCATTTCATCCACCCTCCAATCCACTGCCTCTGGCAACCACCAATCTGTTCCCTGTATCTATTAGCTTTTTAGGTTATTTTTTGTTTTTGTTTTTAATTCCACACACAAGTGAGAGCATATGGTATTTGTCTTTCTCTGACTTAGTTCACTTAGCATAATAAACTCAAGGTCTCTCCATGTTGTATATATATACACTGCATCTTTTTTATCCATTCATTTCTTGATGAACACAGGTCTTTTCCATATCTTCGATATTGTAAATAATGCTGCAGTGCACATGGTGGGGTGCATATATCTTTTGGAATTAGTGTTATTATTTTCTTAGGATAAATACCCAGAGGTGGAATTGCTGGATCTTATGATATTTCTATTTTTAAGGTTTTGAGGAACATCCATACTGTTTTCCATAGTGGCTGCACCAGTTTACATTCCCACTGACAGTGCACAAGGGTACCCTTTTCTCCACATCCTCACCAACACTTGTCATGTCTTGTCTTTTTGAAAATAAACATTCTAACAGGTGTGAGGTACTATTTCATTGTGGTATTTGATTTGCATTTCCCTCATGATTAACGATCTTTAGCACTTTTTCAAATACCTATTGGCCATATGAAGATCTTCTTTGGAAAAATGTCTATCAGATCCTCTGCCCATTTTTCAATTAGATTTTTTTTTTTTTTTTTTTTTTTTTTTTTTTTTTTTTTGCTATGGAGCTCTTTGAGTTCTTTATATATTTTGGATATTAACTACTTATCAGATATATGCTGTGCAAATATTTTCTGCCATTCAGTAGGCTGCCTTTCATTTTGTTGATAATTTCCTTTGCTGTACAGAAACTTTTTAGTTTAATGTAGTCCCATCTGTTTATTTTTGTTTCTGTTGTCTTTGTTTTTGGAGTCAGATCTAAAAAAATTATTGGTGAGACCTACGTCAAGGAGCTTACTACCTGTTTCCTTCTAGGAGTTTTATGATTTCAGGTCTTACATTCAAGTATTTAATCAATTTTGAGTTAATTTTTGTGAGTGGTATGAGATAGTTGTCTAGTTGCATTATTTTATATATGATTGTCCAGTTTTCCTAACACCAGTTATTGAAGACACTGTCTTTTCTCCATTGTATATTCTTGGTTCCTTTGTTATAATAAAACCATAGGTGGGTTTATATTTGGGGTCCCTATTCTGTTCCATTATTCTGATTGTTTTTGTGTGAGTACCATACTGTTTTGATTACTATAGCTTTGTAACATAGTTTGAAATCATGAAGCAGGATGCCTCCAGCTTTGTTCTTCTTTCTCAAGATTTCTTTGGCTATTCAGGGTCATTTTGGTTCCATAGAAATTTTAGGATTCTTTGTTCTATTTCTGAGGAAAATGCCATTGGTATTTTGATAGAGATTGCACTGAATCTGTAGACTGGTTTGGGTAGTATCGATTTATTTTATCAGTGTCTTATAGTTCTCAGTGTGCAGGTCTTTCACCTCCTTAGTTAAATTTATTCCTAGATATTTTATCTTTTTTGATGCAATTGTAAATGAAATTATTTTCTTAATTTCTATTTTGGATAGTTCATTATGAGTGTAGAGAGACACAACAGATTTTTGTATATTGATTTTATATTCTGGAACTTTACTGAATTTTTGGTGGAATCTTTAGGGTTTTCTATACATATTGATAATATGTTATCAACAAACCATGGCAGTTTTACATCCTTTTTTCCAACTTGATTCCCTTTTAATTTCTTTCTGTTTTATTTATTTTATTTTATATTTTTCCCAATCACTCTGGCTAGGAATTCCAATACTATTTTAAACAATGTGGCAAAAGTGGGCATATTTGTCTTTTTCCTGGTCTTAGGGGAAAAGCTTTCAGCTTTTCACCACTGAGTATGGTGTTAGCTGTGGGCTTATCATATATGGCCCTTATTATGTTGAGGTGTGTTTCCTCTTATACAAACCTTGTTGAGAGTTTTTTAATCACAAATGGATATTGAATTTTGTCAAACACTTTTTCTGCGTCTATTGAGATGATCATGTGGGGTTTTTTTTGTTTTTTTACATCTTTATTGGAGTATAGTTGCTTTACAATGGTGTGTTATTTTCTGCTTTATAACAAAGTGAATCAGTTATACATATACATATGTTCCCATATCTCTTCCCTCTTGTGTCTCCCTCCCTCCCACCCTCCCTATCCCACCCCTCCAGGTGGTCACACAGCACAGAGCTGATCTCCCTGTTCTATGCTGCTGCTTCCCATTAGCTATCTATCTTACGTTTGGTAGTGTATATATGTCCATGCCTCTCTCTCACTTTGTCACAGCTTACCGTTCCCCCTCCCCATATCCTCAAGTCCATTCTCTAGTAAGTTAGTGTCTTTACTCCTGTCTTACCCTTAGGTTCTTCATGACATTTTTTTTCTTAAATTCCATACATATGTGTTAGCATATGGTATTTGTCTTTCTCTTTCTGACTTACTTCACTCTGTATGACAGACTCTAGGTCTATCCACCTCATTACAAATAGCTCAATGTCACTTCTTTTTATGGCTGAGTAATATTCCGTTGTGTGTATGTGCCACTTTGTTATTGAGCTGCATGAGCTGCTTGTAAATTTTGGAGATTAATCCTTTGTCAGTTGCTTCATTTGCAAATATTTTCTCTCATTCTGAAGGTTGTCTTTTTGTCCTGTTTATGGTTTCCTTTGCTGTGCAAAATCTTTTAAGTTTCATTAGGTCCCATTTGTTTATTTTTGGTTGTATTTCCATTTCTCTAAGAGGTGGGTCAAAAAGGATCTTGCTGTGATTTATGTCATAGAGTGTTCTGCCTATGTTTTCCTCTAAGAGTTTGATAGTTTCTGGCCTTACATTTAGGTCTTTAATCCATTTTGAGCTTATTTTTGTGTATGGTGTTAGGGAGTGATCTAATCTCATACTTTTACATGTACCTGTCCAGTGATGAAAAATCTGAAAGTGAAATCAAGAAAGAACTCCCATTTACCATTGCAACAAGAAGAATAAAATATCTAGGAATAAACCTACCTAAGGAGACAAAAGAGCTGTATGCAGAAAATTATAAAACACTGATGAAAGAAATTAAAGATGATACAAATAGATGGAGAGATATACCATGTTCTTGGATTGGAAGAATCAACATTGTGAAAATGACCCTACTACCCAAAGCAATCTACAGATTCAATGTAATCCCTATCAAACTATCACTGGCATTTTTCACAGAACTAGAACAAAAAATTTCACAATTTGTATGGAAACACAAAAGACCCTGAATAACCAAGGCAATCTTGAGAATGAAAAACGGAGCTGGAAGAATCAGGCTGCCTAGCTTCAGGCTATACTACAAAGCTACAGTAATCAAGACAGTATGGTACTGGCACAAAAACAGAAATATAGATCAGTGGAACAGGATAGAAACCCCAGAGATAAGCCCACGCACATATGGTCACCTTATCTTTGATAAAGGAGACAGGAATGTACAGTGGAGAAAGGAGAGCCTCTTCAATAAGTGGATCCTGTGGGTTTTATCCTTTATTACTTTAATTTGGTATATCACATTGCTTGATTTGTGGGTGTTGAACCATCCTTGCATCTCTGGAATAAATTCCACTTAATCATGGCACATGATTGTTTTAATGTATTGTTGAATTTATTTTGTTAATTTTTTGTTGAAGATTTTTGCATCTATGTTTATGAGAGATATTGGCCTGTATTTTTCTCTTCTTAAAGTTTCCTTGTTTGGTTTTGGTATCAAAATAATACTAGCCTCATAAAATGAGTTTGGAAGTGTTCTCTCCTCTTCTATTTTTGGGAGAGTTTTAGGAGGATTGGTAGTAATCTTTTGAATATTTGGTAGAATTCACCAGTGAAGCCTTCTGGTTCTGGACTTTTGTTTTGTGGGAGGTTTTTGATTACTGATTCAGTCTTCTTACTAGTGATATAATGATATAAACTTTTTGAGATATATGGATGTGTTATGCAGAAATATGACTAATATATATGTACAATCATCATTTCAAAGTGTTATTATATTTAAAACTTATTTTTCTTATGTCTGTTTTAACCCAATTTTCTGCAATTAACACATTTTTATAGAAAGAAAGTTAACTAATTAAAATTATATTTAAAATTAAAATACAGTTTACATATAAATGTATGCATATGTATATGAGAATATATGTATGAGTTTGTGTATGTGTGTATACATAGCTGAAGTGCCTCTTAGAAATCAACTAATTCAAATCTGTACATGGAGAAATTAAAAGACTTTCTCAAGGTCAAGCAGCCCAAAGTTGACAGACCCAATAATAAAAGTCTTTACATTTAGATTTAAGTATAGCCCGTTTTCAATTCTACCACATGAGTAAAGTACATTTTTATTAATTTTGCCTATATGTATAATTTTTCTTACAAAATGAGGTTGCTGGGTACTTGAGGGTAAGAACTGAAATAATTTTTTAAACAGACAGTAAGTACAATAATATTTTACTTTTTAAAGCTTAAATCTCATTTCTAATTGCCTTCAAAGTTTGATGTATACTCAATGGCCACAAGTCCAGTTTGTCCACATAGCACTCCTCCTTTAGGGTTTGTAAAAATCAATTAGAAGAGTTATCTGTCAGAGTGGTTAGTGGTTAGACTCAAACCCAAAATAATAACAACATGACAATATTATTTCAAAACCACATGATAATGTTTTCTATTCTAAATATTCAACTTAAGGATCTTGGAATGAATTCACAGTTGAATCAGATTCCTAGTAAATTTTCAGTGCAGTTCATTGAAATGTATTTATTGCCATAACTCAGATATTATAACTTTGGTGTGATATACATAGGTCTGGGGGAAAAATATAGATTTGGAATTATAACAATAAAACTTGTTCATATAAACATATATCTTTAGAAAATACATAACAGATGTGCTAATGTGTCCTAAGGTAAATGCATAATGGACAAAGATAATATTTTCTCCACAACAACATTTTATTTCTTTCATCTTTTCATCTTTGATGCACCTGTGTCTTGTTGTCAGTTTGCTCAGTTTCAATTTGGGAAACATAAGTATCAACAAGTTATAACTACTATTTTCTCTTGTGTGTTTTAAATTGTTCATAAAATATTTACACAGATTGTGTATGCCCTTATAGTTACATTGAGAGTCAAGGTTCTAGTTATGTGTAGTTTTTCTTGACTTTCTCAATTTTTCATCAAAATGAAGGAAGAAAATTATCAGAATACTCTAAAATAAGCTAGTATATTTTTAAATATTTTTCAAATACTTTGTTTTTGGTGACTTTGCATTTTTTAAAGATTTGTTCCACATTTTTAATCTTGCTTGACCTCTGCAGCTATGATTTCAGGGGACCTCTTTTGTTCATAGGAAGGGCGAGAACAAATATTCTTCTATTGATTTTAAATCTTGTTATTCACTCTCACAATTGTTATCCTTCTGTATGAGTAACATTTTCTGTCCAGCAGCCTGTGTTCAAGTTATTGAATTCTTAAAGAAAGGAAAAGTTTGGAAATATATTGTATTTTCTCTAGTCACCATGAATTATGTCCTCTTAAGTCTAGATTAAATGTTTCTACTGGGCTCTACCTATTCCTTATTTACTGTTGCTACTCAAAATTTTCATATTAAAATTTGAACTACAAATGATAATAAAACTGTGCACAGAGAAACTATATTAACCATTTATTTTCATAGATATATCATATATAATTTGAATCCTAGAAAGTAAATAGAATATAACTACCAAATTAAACTACCAAAAAGCAAGGCACCAAATAAACTTCTAAACAGATCAAAATAACATGTTGTTTATCGTGGAAAAAAGATGTCAGAAGGTAACTTTATTGTTATTTTATATTATATAATAGTATGTTGTGTGACACATCCATAAGCCATTTTCACATAGAATATGGAAAGACTGGAATTACATGATACTACAGATGAAAGGGCTTATGTTAGCTAATAATACATTAAGTAAAGTATATAGAGAGGCCAACTTTTCTCTTCTATTTGGACAGCCTAAATGTAACATGGCCAAAAAAAGGGGATAATACCCATATAATTTATCAAGTTTATTTTATCCCTTTTAAAGTTGCCTATTCTTCAAGCCCAAATGTGTCATCACAAACTATCTATATAAACATATGTATCCAACATGTCATATAAATAATACAGTTCTTATGAATATTGTCTTTACCTCATCCTAAATCCTCATTATGAAATACAAATTTTGAATTTAAATTGGAGCCCATTTTAAAAAGTACTTTAAAATGCACTATGTCATTTACATGGGAGTGTTTCAGGTTTTATTAAATTTGAGCATATTTAGCAGGAGAAAAATGATAGTGTCAAAAATGACAATCTTTAGTTTGTTAATGGAAAATTAATACTTTTTTACTCACTAATGCCCTATCATCTTGAAATGTCAAGAGTATTTTACTATAATAAATCATATGTGGTCCTTTTACTCAATTTTCTATTTTTAAGGTTGCAGAGGCAATAGAATATTCTCACTACTCCAAAGATTATTTTACTTATTAGAGTAGGTATATAGCTTAATTGTTACTGCTCTAGATCAGTGCTGTATAATATAATACATGTGGCTATTTGCATTAAAATTAATTAAACTTTAATAGAATTTAAAGGTAAGTTTTTCAGTCTTACTTGAAATATTTCAAGTTCTCAATAGCCACATGTGGCTAGTGGCTACCATATCAGACAGGGCCAAAATTTTCCATCACTTGCAAAGTTTTATTGGACAGCATTGCTCTAGATTATTTACATCCATCTCTTAAATGTATGTACTTCAAGAAAAGTTCTACAACTTCCATTTCATGTCTCATGTTGAAAAGAAGCAAATATAAATTTGTGTGGGGTATTAAAATTTAATAAGGATTAGTGCAATAGATAAGAGTTTGGTCTGTTTTTTATAATATGAATAACCTTTGTAATTTGCTATTTATAACTCACTTTCAATCTCCTACAAAATGAGACTGATAGAAGTAATATATCCTCCTTGGATTATTATTAAGTTTGTATAATATAATCTAAATAAAGTGTACAACACATGGTCAGGCACCTAGTAACATTCAGCCAGTTTTAGTTGTTAAAGTGTCCATTGTATCAATAGTAATCAGTAGTTCCATCAAATGATGGAATCTTAAATGGTTTATATAAATTCATTATTATATTATCATATCTTCTTTTCTGCTTTATTCTGTTTTTAACTTTTGTTTTTACTTCTTTGGGACACATCAACAGGCGCTGGGGGGGGGGATTTTTTCCATTTCAGCCCGTTTTGGAATCTGAACAATATTATTCATATGTAAACCCACGGAGGGCATTTAAGCTAGAATAAGACAGTCAGAAAATTAAAACTAGTATTATAGTATTATGGAATTATTAGTTGGTCTCCAGATTATTCAACAGAAATTATAGAAAGTAGGTTAGGGATTTCTAAACAATCAACCTCACAGTTAATGTGAAATCATCTTAATCATATACCTTCTCAGCCCTTTACACCAGTGGCCTTTGATACACTGCATTTACCATGAATGTACAGTATATTTCCCTTGTATAATAATTTCTTGCATTTTCACTTAGGCAACCGAACTTAGCACCAGATGTGTTGTTCTTTTCATGTTGAATCTTTTACTGCTTTTCCAAAGGCAGCAATTGATTGTCTGTGAGTGGACTGAGCGTAATTTTTAATTTTGTTCAAAAGCACACCACTCTAACTATAAAACTACAATGAAGTATTTGCTTTTATTTCATTAAATTCTACTGAATTATTTAGCAGTTTAGGATGTATTTATTCTATATGGAAAGGGTAAGTCTAGAAAGCTAATCTTATTCAGTTAAAGTAGGTATTAAATACTGGAGTTTGAATCATTCTACCATATTTAACTTACTGCCAAAATGTACCAGATCTGAACTGACAGTATGTCATATATGAAGACCTGGTATGGAGGTCTTCTGCTATGCATTCTTCAATGCAATTAATGAAAACAATCCAATTTAAAGAACAGTTGTTGGGATTAACATATACACACTACTATATATAAAATAGATAACAAACAAGGACCTACTGTATAGCAAAGGGAAATAACTATTTTGTAATAACCTATAAGGGAAAAGAATCTATGTATGTATGTATGTATCTATCTGTCTATATCTATCTTATAACTGAATCACTGTGCTGTACACCTGAAACTAACAAGACATTGTAAATCAACTATACTTCAATTAAAAAAGTAAATAAATTAAAAAATAAAGGACAGTTGTTAAAACAAGAAGACATTTTCAAAAAGCATGTTTAATCTTCTATGGTATGATATTATTTGCAATATATATACATGTGTCACAAACTCCCACTTCAATTATATATCTCTAAATCATATTATCTTGATCCAATTAAAATATATGTTTATTCTCTATTTCTACTGCATATATTCCCTTTCATTTGCTGAATATTATCTTAGAATTTCTTCTGACTTTCTTGGAGTTAAACTGAAGATGTCATTTTCTTTTGCTCCACTCAGGCTCCCATGATAGAGCCTTGGCCTAGAAATAGAGAGAGATGGGTTTGAGTCCCAGACCTCACTCTCTAGGCGGTTCATGGGTCTCAGTTTCCTCATCCAAGATTCTTTCCAGAAATACTAGTATAGAAATATGTGATCATACTTCCAATTTGCTCACTATCCTGATTTCAGTCTCATGTTAGTATATCACAGTTGTACAGATTCTTCACTGCAGATAGTTTGGAAATAGGATTTCTGGAAACTGATTTTCTTAGGGAATAGGGCTAGAAATGAAAGGGAAAGAAAGTGGAGGAACTCATCACAGAACAGAAACCATTTTTTTTTACTATGCGTAGAAAAATGAAGACTAAGTTCCAATACATTAGTGAAATCTTGGCTTTCATTTTTGTTTTCAAATAATCCTTACCAAAAGTAACCAATATACATGCACAAGAATTTCAAACCTGGGACTGATTAACCTCTTTGCATTTGCCAATTAAAGATTTTTATATTTATTTATGAGGAAATATTTCTTTTCTCTCTGTATTTAATTTTTGATAAGGTATGACAATGTAGAAATTAAGTTAGTGTAATTTATATCTATACTGAATGATTTTAACTCAGTTAATTCTTTTTTTAAACATATTTATTTATTTATTTAATTTTATTTTTGGCTTCGCTGGGTCTTTGTTGCTGCACAGGCTTTCTCTAGTTGTGGTGAGCAGGGGCTACTCTTCGTTGTGGTGTGCGGGCTTCTCATTGCAGTGGCTTCTCTTGTTATGGAGCACAGGGTCTAGGCTCGCGGGCTCAGTAGTTGTGGCACACAAGATTAGTTGCTCTGTGACACGTGTGATCTTCCAAGACCAGGGCTCGAACCCGTGTCCCCTGTATTGGCAGGTGGATTCTTAACCACTGTGCCACCAGGGAAACCCTCACTTAATTCCTTCAGTAGTAAATTTGTTAATATCACATAGTGATATCACATCATATGGATGCAGTGATAATCCAGAATTAGATTTCAAACTCCCAATAGGATTTTGGTAATATTACTATTACTCACGATAACTTTTCCAACTAAGTTTTACAAATAATCCAGATATTTTTTCCCACGGGCGAGAAAATTTAGTAAGTATAACATGGATCAAGATGTACTATTTGTCAAAATATTTTCCTTTATCCTTTTGGCTATTTGTACCCATTCACTTTGTATTACTTGTTAGCTCTAGGTTTTGTAACTGAAATTGGTTTCTAATTAAAGAAAAGAACAGCAAGTGTCTTGGAGGTGATATTCAACTTTAAACCATCAGAACCATCAGTGTCTTTCACTCAAATGACTAGTGTGAACTCCTCGACTTCTGCATTGTCCATCTGGAATTTTTTACTTTTAATACTTGCCCTGCCTTTGGATTTTGTGTTTCTGTGTAACCTGACTGTGTGATTTCTGGTTTTCTTGTTGGTCTGATATTCCAGTATTTATGTATCATGAATTCTTCCTGTCTTTAGCCAGTTCCTTGAAAGCACGAGTGGCATACTGGTATAAAGAGTAACAAATCATTAATATGCTCTACCAAAGGTGGGACCTAGTATTTTTTAAGATCTACCTCTTAGTATGTTTCCTTATGGCTGGAGAATCTGCGACTCTGGATTTAGGTTCCTGTCTCTTTGGATGCATGGATTTCAATAACACTTTCTGCCTTCTAACATTAGACCACAAGCTCAATGAAGGCATGCATCTTGGTTTCTGCCTGCCTCACTCTAATCAAGCACCTATAAAAGTAAAACATGCTTCTATACTGAGAGACTCTAATCAATATACATGTAGCCATTTTAGTTTCCCTAAAATGTCATAACCTCTATGAAAATCAAATATTAATCATTTACTCAAAACCATTCATCTAATAAGTACCATGGTCAGAGCAAAACTCCAATGGCCAATATTCTTACAGCATAACTTTGGTCAGTCGGGAAGAAGAAATAAGTACTTCTTACAAATATCTAAAATATAGGAAACTGCCCTATATGCCCAAACAAAATGATAATATTTAATTTTCCGGTAGAAACATGCCATTGGTAGTTCTTAATATATTTAAGAGCTTGAAGTTTGAGGTCCAACAGATCTGAGTTCAAATCCTACCTCTTCCTCCTCTTAGGTATGTTACTTTAAACCTAATAGCTTAACCTGTTTCTGCTTCAGTTTTCTCATTTGTAAAACTGCTATTAAATGAGAAAATAAACTTAGAGCACACAAAGTTTGACGTGTGCTAAATGTGTAAGAATTTCATCTTAGTATCATTATTATTTTACTTAGTTAAGACAGATTTCTCTTGTATTAAAAAAAGAAACTGATCAATATGCAAATATGTTTTGCTCTTCCCTTGTTCCATTATACATGTTTCTACCAGAAAAAAAAAAGGAATGCTAAATTTTTGTAGTCATTGATTCACACATTCCAATAAAAAGGATTTATTCTTTCTGAAGTATAGACAATTCTTTGTATATCTGAGACATTATAAACCCTATAAAATGGATTACTATGTCTACACCCTTTAACTTCCTGGGAAAGCAAATTTGGAGACTTATGTGACATATTTTTATTCTTAGGTTTTATAGTCGCTCCCCTATTAATGACAATGTTTGAACCAATCAATTAGAGATGGTTGAATAAGCTGAATAATATAAGTGAAAAAGAAAAAAAAAGTCTTCCTTAGTACTTGGACATTTTATTCAGATTTGCTTCTGGAAACACTCTAGCTTCAATAAAGTAAATACTAGCAGAAATCTAATTGTTCCCATAAGTGAAGTATTAAATCCTATCACAACATACTGTCTATAACATTTCATACTCTACCTTGGTAGAGTAAATTTGGCAAACAGCTCTGTTAGAAGTGGTTTTGTGTTTATCATGTTCATTTTTCATGAGGTTTCCAAGAAAAAAGGGGTTACAAGCTTGACTAACACAACCAGCAGAAATTTTATTGCCATTCTTCTTTAGTAGTCTTAACTGGTACTTATTCCAGAGGGATGTGTACTAAAAGACAGATGTTGCTTAAGTTTTTTCTTTACTTTTGTTTCCTTTTCCTTAGCTAGAAAATTTACTATGAGTCAAGAGTAACATATATGCTAAGTAATTACTACCTGGAGATTCTAAAACTGTATACCTTTTTTCTTTATCTTTTCCAATTCTGTCATATTTGAAAACAAGGAACAAAATGTATGGCTTTCATTACTTTAGTTTAGCATAAAATTGTTTATTGTTTGAACTAGCTAGCAGACAAAATACATATTTTCTCTTCAAATGTTTAGGTTTATAATTTTAAGATAAATGTCTTCTGAATTTATTTAGCATAAAATTCCCATTTGCTATTATAATTTATCTTTTATAATCAAAAGAATTTTTGTGTAATTTAATTCAGAATATATAGAAATGTAAATAAAAATGTTAAAATAATAACAAAGTAGATGTCCCTTTCTAATATTTTCAGAAGGCAGAGTATTTATCCTTTGGAAGCAAACATAGTGTTTTTCATTTCTCAACCAAAGAATAGCTCTACATCAACATAGGCAACTTATTTTGTGTGTGTGTGTGTGTGTGTGTGTGTGTGTGTGTGTGTGTGTGTGTGTGTGTGTGGAAAGAAACATTCATATTATGGAACATTAAAACTCTGCATTAATGGAAAGTGGTATTCTAAATGATGCAGCTCAAACATTTTGGAATGATGTTAAATTCAAGAGTGTCTTAATAAATCAAAGTCAGCTCTCCTTTACCAGAATAAAGATAAAATTATTATTGACGTAAAGCCTAAACTAAACAACAGCAACAAACTTGTGCTTTAGTAAGAGAATCTCACTTACAAAATGTATATAAAAACATGTTAATAACTAGGATAGTGAAAAATTATTTTGTTTTTGAATTTTAGAATTTTATATTTTTATACAGCAGGTTCTTATTAGTTATCCATTTGTTACATATTAGTGTATATATGTCAATCCCAATCTCCCAATTCATCCCACCACCACCCCCACCCTCAGCCACTTTCCCCCCTTGGTGTCCATACATTTGTCCTCTATATCTGTGTCATTATTTTTGCCCTTTAAACCAGTGCATCTGTACCATTTTTCTAGGTTCCACATATATGCGTTAATATGCGATATTTGTTTTTCTCTTTCTGACTTACTTCACTCTGTATGACAGTCTCCATATCCATCCACGTCTCTACAAATGACCCAATTTCGTTCCTTTTAATGGCTGAGTAATATTCCATTGTATATACATACCACATCTTCTTTATCCATTCGTCTGTTGATGGGCATTTAGGTGGCTTCCATGACCTGGCTATTGTAAATAGTGCTGCAATAAACATTGGGGTGCATGTGTGTTTTTGAATTATGGTTCTCTCTGGGTATGTGCCCAGTAGTGGGATTGCTGAGTCATATGGTGATTCTATTTATAGTTTTTTAAGGAAGCTCCATATTGTTCTCCATAGTGGTTGTGTCAGGTTACATTCCCACCAATGGTGCAAGAGGGTTCCCTTTTCTCCACACCCTCTGCAGCATTTATTCTTTGTAGGTTTTCTGATGATGCCCATTCTAACCAGTGTGAGGTTATACCTCATTGTAGTTTGGATTTGCTTTCTCTAATAGTTAGTGATGTTGAGAAGCTTTTCATGTGCTTCTTGGCCATCTGTGTGTCTTCTTTGGAGAAATGTCAATTTAGGTGTTCTGCCCATTTTTTGATTGGTTTTTTTGTTTTTTTAAATATTGAGCTGCATGGGCTGTTTATATATTTTGGAGATTAATCCTTTGTTGATTCATCTGAAAATATTCTCTCCCATTCTGAGGGGTGTCTTTTCGTCTTGTCTGTAGTTTGCTTTGCTTTGCAAAAGGTTTTAAGTTTCATTAGGTCCCATTTGTTTATTTTTGTTTTTATTTCCATTACTCTAGGAGGAGGATCAAAAAAGATCTTGCTGTGATTTATGTCAAAGAGTGTTCTTCCCGTGCTTTCCTTTAAGAGTTTTATAGTGTCTGGTCTTACATTTAGGTCTCTAATCCATTTAGAGTTTATTTTTGTGTATGGTGTTAGGGAGTGTTCTAATTTCATTCTTTTACTTTAGCTGTCCAATTTTCCCAGCACCACTTATTGAAGGGGCTCTCTTTTCTCCATTGTATATTCTTGCCTCCTTTATCAAAAATAAGGTGACTATAGATGTGTGGGTTTATCTCTGGGCTTTCCATCCTGTTCCATTGATCTATATTTCTGTTTTTGTGCCAGTACCATATTGTCTTGATTACTGTAGCTTTGTAGTATAGTCTGAAGTCAGGGAGTCTGATTCCTCCAGCTCCATTTTTTTCCCTCAAGACTGCTTTGTTTATTCGGGGTCTTTTATGTCTCCACACAAATTTTAAGATTTTTTGTTCTAGTTCTGTAAAAAATGTCATTGGTAATTTGATAGGGATTGCATTAAATCTGTAGACTGCTTTGGGTAGTATACTCATTTTCACAATAGTGATTCTTCCAGTCCAAGAACATGCTATATCTCTCAATCTGTTTGTATCATCTTTAATTTCTTTCATTAGTGTCTTATAGTTTTCTGCATACAGATCTTTTGTCTCCCTAGGTAGGTTTATTCCTAGGTATTTTATTCTTTTTGTTGCAATGGTAAATGGGAGTGTTTCCCGAATTTCTCTTTCAGAGTTTTCATCATTAGTGTATAGGAATGCAATAGATTTCTGTGCATTAATTTTGTATCCTGCAACTTTACCAAATTCATTGATTAGCTCTGGTAGTTTTCTGGTGGGATTTTTAGGATTCTCAATGTATAGTATCATGTCGTCTGCAAACAGTGACAGTTTCACTTCTTCTTTTCCAATTTTTATCCCTTTTTTTCTTCTTCTTCTCTGCCATGGCTAGGATTTCCAAACTATGTTGAATAATAGTGACGTTACTGGACATCCTTGTCTTGTTCCTGATCTTGGAGGAAATGCTTTCAGTTTTTCACCATTGAGAATGATGTGTGCTGTGGGTTTGTCATATATGGCCTTTATTATGTTGAGGTAGGTTCCCTGTATGCCCACTTTATGGAGAGTTTTTATCAGAATGGTTATAGAATTTTGTCAAAAGCTTTTTCTGCATCTATTGAGATGATCATATGGTTTTTCTTCTTCAATTTGTTAATATGGTGTATCACATTGATTTATTTGCGTATATTGAAGAATCCTTGCATCCCTGGGATAAATCCCGCTTGTTCACGGTGTATGATCCTTTTAATGTGTTATTGGATTCTGTTTGCTAGTATTTTGTTGAGGATTTTTGCATCTATGTTCATCAGTGATATTGGTCTGTAATTTTCTTTTTTTGTAGTATCTTTTTCTGGTTTTGGTATCAGGGTGATGGCGGCCTCATTGAATGGATTTGAGAGTGTTCCTTCCTCTGCAATTTTTTGGAAGAGTTTGAGAAGGATGGGTGTTAACTTTTCCCTAGATGTTTGATAGCATTCACCTGTGAAGCCACCTGGTTCTGGACTTCTGTTTGTTGGAAGATTTTTAATCACAGTTTCAATTTCAGTTCTTACGATTGGTCTGTTCGTATTTTCTATTTCTTCCTGGTTCAGTCTTGGAAGGGTATACCTTTCTAAGAATTTGTCCATTTCTTCCAGGTTGTCCATTTTATTGGCACAGAGTTACTTGTAGTAGTCTCTCAGGATGCCTTTTATTTCTGTGTTGTCCGTTGTAACTTCTAATTTTATTGATTTGAGTCCTCTCCCCCTTTTTCTTCATGAGTCTGGCTAATGGTTTATCAAATTATTTATCTTCTCAAAGAACCAGCTTTTACTTTTATTGATTTTTGCTATTATTTTCTTTGTTTTTATTTCATTTATTTGTGCTCTGATCTTTATGATTTCTTTCCTTCTAGTAACTTTGGATTTTGTTTGCCCTTCCTCCTCTAGTTACTTTAGGTGTAAGTTTAGTTTGTTTATTTGAGATTTTTCCTGTTTCTTGAGGAAGGCTTGTATTGCTATAAACTTCCCTCTTAGAACACCTTTTGCTGAATCCCATAGGTTTCAGATTGTTGTGTTTTCATTGTAATTTTTCTCAAGGTATTTTTTGATTTCCTCTTTTATTTCTTCAGTGATCTCTTCGTTATTTAATAACGTATTGTTTGGCCTCCACGTGTTTGTTTCTTACAGTTTTTTCCCCCTGTAATTGATTTCTAATCTCAACATTGTGGTCAGAAAAGATGCTTGATATGATTTCAATTTTCTTAATTTTACTGAGGCTTGATTTGTGACCCAAGATGTGGTCTATCCTGGAGAATGTTCCGTGTTCACTTGAAAATAAAGTGTACTCTGCTGCTTTTGGATGGGATGTCCTATAAATATCAATTAAATCTATCTGGTCTATTGTGTCATTTAAAGCTTGTGCTTCTTTATTAATTTTCTGTTTGGATGATGTGTCCATTGGTGTAATTGAGGTGTTAAAGTCCCCCACTACTACTGTGTTACTGTCGGTTTCCTCTTTTAGAGCTGTTAGCAGTTGCCTTATCTATTGAGGTGCTCTTATGTTGGGTGCCTATATATTTATAATTGTTATATGTTCTTCTTGGACTGATCCTTTGATCATTATGTAGTGTCCTTCCTTGTCTCTTATAACATTCTTTATTTTAAAGTCTATTTTATCTGATATAAGTATTGCTACTCCAGCTTTCTTTTGATTTCCATTTGCATGGGATATCTTTTTCCATCCCCTTACTTTCAATCTGTATGTGTTCCTAGGTCTGAAGTCAGTCTCTTGTAGACAGCATGTATATGGTCTTGTTTTTGTATCCATTCACTTGGTCTGCATCTTTTGGTTGGAGCATTTAATGCATTTACATTTAAGGTAATTATCGATATGTATCTTCCTATTACCATTTTCTTAATTTTTTTGTGTTTCTTTGTGTAGGTCCCTTTCTCTTGTGTTTCCTGCTTAGAGAAGTTCCTTTACCATTTGTTTTAGAGCTTGTTTAGTGGTGCTGAATTCTCTTAGCTTTTGTTTTTCTGTAAAAGTTTTAATTTCTCTGTAGACTCTGAATGAGATCCTTGCCAGGTAAGGTAATCTTGGTTGTAGATTCTTCCCTTTCATCAGTTTAAGTATATTATGCCACTCCCTTCTGGCTTGTAAATTTTCTGCTGAGAAATCAACTGTTAACCTTATGGGAGGTCCCTTGTATGTTATTTGTCATTTCTTCTTTGTTGCTTTCAATAATTTTTCTTTGTCTTTAATTTTTGTCAATTTGATTACTATGTGTCTTGGCATGTTTCTCCTGGGGTTTATCCTGCCTGATACTCTCTGCACTTCCTGGACTTGGGTGGTTATTTTCTTTCCCATGTTAAGGAATTTTTTGACTATAATCTTTTCAAATATTTTCTCAGGTCCTTTCTCTCTCTCTTCTCCTTCTGGGACCCGTATAATGTGAATGTCATTGCATTTAATGTTGTCCCAGAGGTCCCTTAGGCTGTCTTCATTTCTTTTCATTCTTTTTTCTTCATTCTGTTCCATGGAAGTGAATTCCACCATTCTATGTTCCAGGTCACTTATCCGTTCTTCTGCCTCAGTTATTCTGCTATTGATTCCTTCTAGTGTATTTTTCATTTCAGTTATTGTATTGTTCATCTCTGTTTGTTTGTTCTTTAATTCTTCTAGGTGTTTGTTCTTTAATTCTTCTAGGTCTTTGTTAAACATTTCTACATGTTTTTGATCTTTGCCTCCATTCTTTTTCCATGGTCCTAGATCATCTTCACTATCATTATTCTGAATTCTTTTTCTGGAAGTTTGCCTATCTCCACTGCATTTAGTTGTCTTTCTGGGGTTTTATCTTGTTCCTTCATCTGGTATATAGCCCTCTGCCTTTTCATCTTATCTATCTTTCTGTTAATGTGATTTTTGTTCCACAAGCTGCAGGATTGTAGTTCTTCTTGCTTCTGCTCGAAAAATTATTTTTGTTCAGATAAATATTTGTCTTAAACTTCTTTCCTTGGAAACATTTCCCTCTTCCCCACTTATAATGAAATAAAGCAAGCAAAACCTTCTCAGGATTGTATCTATTTTATATTCAGTTACATATATATATATAATATAGTAAATATTTTATATATGTATATATATTTATTTTATATATACATATAATGTGCTTGTTTTTGCCAAGCATGTTCATATTAAAATTTTTACAACAGTTTATGTTAACATTTGAAAGCAATTATTGATAAAAATTGTGCAGTGTCATTCTTTAGAATATAAATCCTAAAATATCTTCAGTGTTTAGATTACAAAAAAACAATGTGTACAATAGCTATATGCTTATAAAGGGCCATAATTTTTAGAAATTTAAAGTGGTTGATAACACTGGAAATTATGCAGTCATTTTCCACATTTGAAATTAAACTTCTGAGGATTAATTAAAAATATTTTTATGGGGCTTCCATGGTGGTGCAGTGGTTGAGAGTCTGCCTGTCGATGCAGGGGACACGGGTTCGTGCCCCGGTCTGGGAGGATCCCACATGCCGTGGAGCGGCTGGGCCCGTGAGCCATGGCTGCTGAGCCTGTGCATCCAGAGCCTGTGCTCCGCAATGGGAAAGGTCACTACAGTGAGAGGCCCGCGTAGCACAAAAAAAAAAAATTTATGAAAAATATGACAATATGTAAAAAATATTTTCACCATGGGCTTAATATCTTGCCTTGAATGAAACAGAATTATACAGCAATACAGAGTAGAATTTCATAAGACAAAAATAATATGGGAAGTTCAATTAAATCTGGATGGCCTCCATGTGAATTCACTTACTTGAAGTTTTCTATGCTCTCATATTTTAACTCTTACCAACCTTTGAATTTAGATTATTTTGAAAACATTTTACAATCATTCACTATCAACATGCCATGTAAATTTTTTTGTTTTAGTTTGGGTTTTAATTTGTTTTTATATTTAGCACCATCTCCTGATAGGCCTCAAAAATATTGTATATTCTATTCATTTTTAGGATTAAACTTTTTTTCATAAAACTTTGAATAGAAAGATTAGTGATATTTCTAACTGAAGAAAATGATATTTTGAAATGTTTCTAAAAGTTGTATTTTTCTAATTCTCCAAAGAGAGGCACACACAGAATTCTATAACTCACACATAGAACCCATTCTTGTTTTGCTAACAAATCCAACTTCTGTAGCATTAAAAAAGGGGGAAAAAAAAGAAAGAATTAAACCTCAGCTACCTAAATGAGACCTGCCCGAAGAACAGAAGTATGAGAAAAAAGAACAAAAGAGATCTTAAGGAATTTCTCTGTAGGAAGCAGTGTCTTGCTGAATAGCCAACAAATCAAACACACAAACAAAGAGACTAGTCCAAAATCAATCACTAAGTTACTCATGCACGTCCTTACAGTCATGAGGAAAACCATATAAATGAGTAATATGCAAAATTTCAATTTGAGATGTCCTTTGATCGTTGGAGAAGCTAATGTTTCCCAACCACTTAAGGAAAAGTCAGTGGTCTTCTGAAGCAAAGAGCTACTGGGAAAAGCCCCACCAAAATATGTGATAGGAGACAGAATACCAGGAAAGGCTTTATGCTGTCCACAAACAGCAACCAGGTTAATATCTCACGCAGCTGTCCTGATCTCTGTGGTCTACGCTTTTAACTAACTTTAATTAAGTGGAACCTTTGGTGTGCAAGGATACATATGCCTGGGATATGAATAAAAGAAACAAACAGCAGAGCCTGGCATATGGTTGCACACACATGTATCATTTGATATTTGATTTTTTGCAAGGATATTTTAACATTTCATGAGAGGTAAAAAAGATGAAAGCAGAAATAGAATTGTCTCTCTGGACTTCAACTTTTTGCCTGCTATTCCTACCATAACAGCTAATATTAAAAAACACCACAAGCCTTAACTGTCAGGTGCAGTCTGCAATGTTTAAATGGACCCTGTGGATTTTGGTCCAAAACCAAACCAATTGGTTGCAAGCTATTTTTCTCTTTCGTTAGATGTTCTGCTGCAATATCTGCATAAATGTAACCGTGCTGTCCATCTTTTAACTTTCACTCAATTAATTATGCTTCCAGCCCCCTGCTGATGGACAAACATGAGACTTCATCTGCAAATAGCTTCAGCAGTTTACAGCTTATTAAATGCCAAAATCTAGTTAAGACAGTTTGAGAATTCTCATGTCAGGCATTTCAACATGCCATTTTTAACACAAAATTCTTATTAAAAAAATGAACCCACTACTCCAAGTCAGGGAAAAATTTACTGGTATAAAAGTAATGAACAGATTAGAATTTTATACAAATTGTGTACTTAGCATATGTGGCTTACTCTGAGCACACTTAATTGGTTTGCCTAATAATGAAACTGCTATGAGAAAGTTGACAAGAAAATGGTCTCTACAAATTACAAACAGCTTTCATCTATGGAACCACCTTTTATAATTTATATAGAAGTCTGTGTATGATCTGAAAAAAAGCAGATGAATCAGAGTTATATACTCAAATATTCTTTTAAAAGTAACTTTTCTCCTACTTTGCATGACAGGTTTTACATATTGCATCAAACATCTGGTGCATTCACAAGCTAGTATTCTTTATACCATTTGAGTTTAGCTCTTCATTTAAGCCAGAAAGAGAAGGAAAGAATAATATATTCAGTAAAGCTAGACAAATAGATAAAACATACAACATTTTGTCTTCAACTATGAAAGGATTGAAATAATTCTTTCTGTAATTCTGTGTGATAATTGACCTCCCTACATCCCCATGAGTGCACCTATAAAATTAGATAAAATCAAACATCCTTGAGAAACATATTTTTTTCATCAGGCATCTAGCATAAAACACTTTACACGTTTCTGTACACACTGTATTCTCAATGTCTATTTTAGAATGATATTTTTAGTAATAAGATATACGCAATTAAATTTTCTTATTTTGGGGAAGAGAGAAAAAGCATTCTATTTATTCCACTTGAAGAAAGTAAAATATTTACTAAAGTATGTTTTCATTTAATTCAGCATTAAGAATAGTTACTGTCACAGAAAAGTCAGGTTAGGTTCTTATGGCAATTGGTCATCACTGTTTAATCTGAAGTTGTGGATTTCCTTCTTCGATCTTATGGCATATCATATGGTACTCTACTGTATTAGATTTTATTGACAAATTGCATCATGCTTATGCTCTTTTCTTATAAACTACCATGATATAGCTGAATGTGACATGATGATTTTTTTTTCTTTTTTTTTTTTTAAACATCTTTATTGGGGTATAATTGCTTTACAATGGTGTGTTAGTTTCTGCTTTATAACAAAGTGACATGATGATTTATGACAGAAATGTCAGGGATTATTTTAAAAGCAATTTCTGTCTGATCATATATCAATTAACAGCTTTCATAACAAATTCGTAAATATGTAGTTGGCATTTGATCAAAAGGAACATATTTCATTGCTTATAGTTGAATATTTGGGACATATTAAGGAAATTCATGTTTCCACTTAATGGCTATGAAACCATGTGGCTATGTGGAAACATTCAATGGCTACCAGTACTGCTCTGACAAAAACAAGATATTATACATTACTTCAATAACATGTTATCACCCCCCTTTCTAGAGTTTCTGATAAAAGAGGGGAAAATACAATAAAAATAAGTCAGGTATTTTCTCTTACATTTTTATGAATCCTTATGATTTCATATATATGTTAGTAGCAGCTGAAAAGGTAGCCTTCTAGAACTAAAAGGAACTTAGGTAATTTTGCTAACCCAGAAGAAAGAAAAAGTTAAAGTTGGTGCAGGCTTATACAAACTTGCATACAAACTTTGTGAAAGTGTATAAATTATGTTACAGATGTGGTTAAGCTGTTCTAGAATATCTTGAGATTTTATTTTCTGTGGGTAATTTGTAGGCAGCAAGTGGTAAATGGAACCAATTTTGCTTGATTGACTTTTTTGTTGTTTTTTGGCTAAAAATGTAAGAATTTTTCATTTTCTCAATCCTCAGAAAGACTTGAAGACTTTATAAGATTTAGTCATAGGCAGATGATTTGACCATTTTATCTGCTGCAGTTAAATTCTGAAATACTGTCCTGCGAGAGGGCCACAGATTCATAACTCTAGTGCTATGGATAGAACATAGCATTTATTAGAATTTATTAGGGGAATTTATTAGGGGAAATTTATTTATTTATTAGGGGAAAACAAAATTTATTTATTTATTAGGGGAATTTATTAGGGGAAATTTATTAGGGGAATTTATTAAGGGAAATTTATTAGGGGAATTTATTAGGGGAAATTTATTAGGGGAATTTATTAGGGGAAAACAAAAAACCTTATATGCACAGAAGTAGCAGGATGCACACAGTCCTGTGAAGTTCTATTACTCCATAGCATAAACCAGGCATGGATGTTCTACATGTCAGAGCCAAGGTTCCAGCAGAGGAGACCTGCCTTAACCAGCAGCCTGGAGATGGAATGTGATGGAGGGAGGGGCACTCCCAGAAGGGACCAGCCTCTCTCCCACCCTTACCCCATTGTTTTATATATTTATAGATGAGCCTAAGAGGTTAGAGGACACTTGAGTAAAAGATATCTATCATCAAGGAGTCTCCATACCCAGAAACACCACTAAGGATCTTGTAGATTTAGGGTACTTATCTTGCCTGCCAGGAATGATGAAATCAGTCCAAGGCCCTGACTCTCTGCAGACTGGCTTAGATCAACTGAGCCAGATCTCTGCTAAGAAACCAAAGAGGGTAGGAAATAGACTCTTAGGGCCATCCAGAATGGTCTCTAGTCAAATAGAAACTTACTCTGTCTTTTAATGAACTTTAAATGTTCTTTTAGCTCCTCTTTCCTGTTCAGGAACTTCACAAAATCCATTATATTTATAGTTTAAAAAGTTATATCTTGTCTTATACTCTTTCAACTTCCCGCTTTTTTCCCCCTGTATAGCCAAACTACTCTGAAGAGTTGGCTATAGTTACTCTTTCGCTCACCGGCCTCTAGATGAAACTGGCTTCTACTGTATCACTCCATTGAATCAGTTCTCACTAGGGCCACTGATTACTTCCATAACTCTAAATTCTGAGTATATTACTCAGGCTTCAACTATTTTTTTGTAAAGTAGTCTCTTCTCTTGGTTACTTTGACACTATACTCTCCAGGTTTTCCTAATTCTTCATGACTACAACATTGCACAGTTCTTTGCAGATTCATTCTCTGTAACCTGACCAGTACATAGTGGAGATCTGTGAGGCTTGATTTTATTCCATATTTTCCTCTCTTCTAGATACTCTCTAGGCAATTTCATCATGCCCATGGTTTCAATTATTATCTATGTGTTCATAGCTTCCAAAGCCATAGTCTCATTCCATAGTACTCCTCTGAGCTCCAGAAATGGATATCTCCTGGCTAACAGATATTTCTACTTGGATTTCTCAAAAACATCTCAAACCTAACAAGTCTAAGACAAAAACCATGATTTTCATCCCAACACTGGTTTTCTGGTGCTCTTCTAAAACAGTGAGTGACAACACAAAATATCCAATTAGAACTAACTCCTAACACATACCTCTTCCATTCAATACCCAATATTTCAGCAAGTCCTGTCAATTTTACCTTTTAACTATCTCCTAAATTTACACATGTCTCTCCATCACCACATCCATTACCATAGTCTTACCTAACAATAACATTTGCTTAGATTGTCCCTGTAGCCTGGCATTTCCTCTCTTCATCTAAGTACCTATGCTGCAGCTGGACTTAAATTTTCAAAATCAAAGTTACCATTAAACCCCACACACATTAAATCCTTCAGTGACTTTCCATTTTTCATTGAATAAATTCCTTAACACAGGCGAGGATGACTTTTGTGATCATAACCATATTTATCTTTTTAGTCTTCTCTTGTGCCACTTCACTTATTCCTCTTTGCCATCTGGGCTATAGGAATTCATTCTGATTTCTAGAAATATATAACATGTCTGCTTCCCACACCTTCTGCCAATACCAAGGTCTTCACATATTGTTGACAGACTCTGTCAGGATAGAAGTCAAGTGCTAACAACTGGTTTTGAGGCCATTTCTCTAGCTTCATGGAAGCCTGAGGATACGACTCTTGAGCTAACCTTCAATGTAACATGAAATCAAGGCATCAATAGACAAGAAATAGGATCTTTGATCAATGAGAACCTGATTGAGAATACTATGTACAGGAGTAAGCACCTGTACCTTACTTGCAATTTATTGCAAAACCAGTACCTGTTATTAATGAGATGCATCTGCACTGGAGAATGGATTCTATTCACATTATCTCCGAGGGATACAGGACCAGTAGAACATAAAATCCAATGGGACTCATGACTTATTGATTCCCTATCATGAGGTGGCTTACACTCACCTATTTCTACTCTTTGGCACTGTAGGCATCCCCAGTGTAGAGTTCCTGAGTGCCATGAGGCCGCTACTATGCCTTTGTCATGAACTTTGTATGTTTGCCTACCTTATTATCTCTCTTAAAGCAAAAAAAATCGGTGTTGGGTGAAATCTATTGTATCTCATGTATTTTATTATCAATCCCAACTCAGGAACACAGGGGCTAGACAAGCAAAATAGATGTGCCACAAGGAGATAGACTCTTACCTGCACTGTACCACGTTACTTAAATATTCCTCCTCATCCTAATTTCATTTCCATTAATATTTCCTCTGTGAAAACATCTTTAAATGCCAATTTAGTTTACAAGTTCTCATGGAACTTTCCTTCAGATCAAAATATCTGTCTAAAATTAACATCTTTTTGTATGACTCTTTTAATATTACCTTCTCATAAGTCCCAGGAAAGTGGGCACCATATCTGTTACATCATATCCCCAAGTATCCCCAAACACAAACACTATGCCTGATGCGTGGGAGAAAGTTAGTAAGTACTTCTTATATGGAAGAATGCAGAGCAGGTGCTGTGACATCTTATATCATAGGGATCTGCTCTAGTCTAATAACCTGGGGATTATTATTACATTCCTGGAGGAAGTAACATTAAGTTAAAACCTGAAGTTTGAGTAGTGACTGGGGAAATTAAGAATATTACATTTCAGGCAAGAAAATATCTATTAATGTTGTAATATATGGGGTGTGAGGACCATGTCACATTCAAGTAATTGAAAAAAAAATCCAGTGTGGTCAGATTATAACTAATAAAATTGTGAGGCAGGAAGAGACTGTAGAGTTAAGCAGGAGTCAAATCAGGAAATCTTTTTTATTTTAAATTTTATTTTTTGGCCACACCACAGGGTATGTGGGATCCTAGTTCCCCAACCAGGAATTGACCCCACACCCCTTGTATTGCAAGCATGGAGTCCTAACCACTGGATGCCAAGAAGTCTGAATCAGGAATGTTTTAATGGCTATGTTAAAGACTTTGTTATACAATTTAGTTAATAGAATTCACTGAAGAAATATAAAAATGAGATAATGAAATTTTTTTTCCCTTTCTATCCAACTTGGGCCCTAATTGTTAGCCTAATTCTTAACACATTTCACTAGTAATACCTTTTACAACTTCTTAGAGTTATGTTTCCATGTCTGTTATTGGTACATGTTTTACTTTAGGTAAGTTAGCATTTATAAGTCACAAAATCTGAGTGACTTAATACAATGGAGTTTTATTTTCCAGTTATGTAAACTTGGTGTAGCTGATGGGTGAGAAGCTTTCCTCCATATAATTTTTTAGAAAACTTAGTATCCTTTCATCTTGTGACTCTTCCAAATTTTTGGCCAACATAGACACAAATTTCTTGCACTCATATTTCACTAGCAACATCATGGCTACATTTAATACAGGGGGACTGGGAAATGTAATATAGTTGTGTTCCAGGATGAAGGGAGAAATGCTGATCTTGACAGAGATTTAACAATCTCTGTCACAGATGCTCACAAATATCTGTGCAAACTATATTTTCCATAGACAGAAAATACTCATCCTCTCTCCAAAGGACACAATCAAAAATTGCATTGATTCTATGAATGCAGTTCAGTGTCAAGCATCACAGTTTTCTCCAAGAGATCTGAATATGGGTTCTCTTAAGTTAATTTAAAGATTTGTTATCTACTCCCAACCTTATACTCTCCAGCCCCTCTATACTCTTAAATGTCAACCAGGGACAAGAAAATACAACTAAAACTCTTTTTCAGGAAAGGGAAAGTTGTGGACCCAAAGAAGTCTCTGTCTGTTAGTAATAATGAAATGCTTCTGGGCAGACATTGTGAGGCAACTTCCCTGCCAGGGGGAGTTTCCTTGATCACCTCCCTCTGCTTATATTAATTTCCTGAGAGTGCTGGAGCCACAGGTGCGTGAATCACGCATGTAGGAAACCTGCTTACTTGTCCTAAACACATCATTTGAATTGTTATATTAGAAAAAAATAATAAACTACTGTTTGAGATGTACATCTTGGGGGTCTATAGGTTACAAGAGCTGGCATTTCTTAGGCTAATCATATGCATTGCAAAAGCAATGCCAGTTTGTGACCAAGGCCATGATGTAGGAAGGAGAAAGCATTTCCTATATGGGGGCATTGCAGCATATCAAGAAGAACCAAGAACATTAATGCTGTGACTAATTCTGTTGGCCAGTTTACAATAGATAATGTGGGGATTGATAAAGATTATAATTTAATTTATTCAAGGAATGCTGTGTGGTTTTAAAGAGAAAAACAGTTACTACTTACAAATAAAAGCTTTCCCTCAAAGAGAATCGGAAATGACTTAATAAAAGTGATAAGTGTGCATTGATTAATCACTAGTCCATTGGGGGAAAATGATAAATATAGGCCCTGAAACTCATAATATTCTCAAGGTTAAGTTCAAGTTTATGGATTTGTACATTTCTTGAATTAATAAATATGAATTAAAAATGTAAGAGCATTTGAAGAAAAATTAAATATTTATATAAAATAAAATTGCAAAAATACAGATCATTAGAAAGTCATGTATTGCAAAGTATTTTCTCCTAAATGAGTGCAGATTATCTGTTTGCTTGTTCATGGCACCATAGATGACTTTTGTCACAATAGCTCTGGGAAAATAAACATATAAAACAAATATATATTTTGGGGACTAGTTACAATCAGGTTCAAATCCAATAATAAAGAAACCCAATCATTTCTTTGTGTCTTATTCCATCCTTTGTCCTCAATTTCTAGATATTCAGAGCTCACTGCTACCTGCTCAGGCACACTTCAGTCTCATTGGCCTTTGGGAATATAGTTCATCAGTAGAACATTCCTAATGTCTTCCTTTCTCTTACCCTAATCAAACTATCTGCTGTATGTCTCCTTCCTTGAGAACCCTGCATTTTCTTATTTGAGAGTTAATTTGATAAATGTTCATTGTTAATTTTGAGTGTCTGTTCATAATTTAAAGTGTATTCTATGTTTTTATAGGTAGTATCTGTCAATCACAGAGTTTTCCCGAAGACATGGTCTTAATTCACAAGAATAACATTAAATATAGAAAGAAAGGCACTCTTCAGGGACTTCAAATTTGCCTTCTTCTCTAGTCCACATATTCATTTTTTGAGCACTGTGTCATATACACAGGAGTGTGTATTAATATTATCTCTCTACACCCTCCTCTCTAGCCAATGTATGCTTTTGCAATCTCCAGAGTATGCCATGTTCTCTTACCTCTGAGTCTTTGGAGAAGATTTTTCTCCTAAGAAACATTCTCTGCAAGAAGTCTTGTGCTTGATCTTCAATAAATTTTTCAATACAACTCAAGATCACTTCTTTATGATGGCATCTTCCATTCCTGCCTGCTACCCATCAGATTACCTACTGAGCCCCATCTTCTAATATATCACTTACCACATTTTATTGTAACTGTTTTCTAATTCACCTTTCTTATCAGTAAAATTTGTAAGTTTACTGAGGGCAGGAATTTATCTTTGAATCTTTGTAGAAATCAGAACTTTATCTTGGTAATCAGTACAAAGAAATGTTTGTGGAATGGGTGAATGAATGAATACAAAGTTAAATGTGTGGTGGGAACATTGTGGTGGGTAAGCTCCTTATAATAAAATAGCCAAAGCCAATATGTGAATTAGTGGGAGGTGACATGTGCAAATTATAACGTTTGAGCAATTGAAGGTAACTGAATTGTAATAGACTGCCTTTTCTTTCGTGATTATAGAGTGAAATATTCCAAAGAACACATTATTTGACATTCATAATCTTTCTGATATTCACTGTGTAGCATTAACATTATTTCCCTTTGATAGACAGAATGTTTCTGAGCCATCATTATAACCTTATTTTTTTGTTTATTTTACCAGTGGCATGAGGAGCACAAACTGACCTTAGGCCAGCTTCAAGAAATCCCGAGTTCAGTGGAATTATTATTGGGCCCATCAAATTCTTCCTCCCTGGAACACTCAAATAAGTCTCAAAGCTTGTAACTAGATATAATCATGAGAGACATCACCCACACTTTCACCCCCTGTTATCTGTATCTGGAACAAATAAACATCATACGCTTTACTCTGTCACAAAGCATATATCATATGCTATAAGAACACTTCAGCCTCATAAGATATTTTTCATCCTTAGCAGTAGCTCTATTGAATAGGCCTTTCTACTCTTCTGCAAGGCCTCTTGATTCTAAAATAACCAAGATAACCATTAGATAATCAAGTGCATGCTAAGACCAGTGAATTACAAAGGAATTATCCCATTACCTCACACTGGGAAGTAATTTGGATACTGTGGTTTGCAGGATATCATTCAAGACAGGAAAAGAAATTCTCGTAAAAAATAAGTGCCTATTATAGTAAGGAAACATTGCTAACCGTGTCCTCCTCCTGATGGAAGGGTCTAGTATAATCAATCTGCTAAAGACTGGCAGTGTAGAACTATGTCAGGAACTCTGGGGTTCTCAGTGTTTGGAACTCATCAATGAGTCTAGTGAACTCACCCTTGGCCAGGAAATGTTTGTGTTTTTCAGATTATCCTTAACTACCAGCATATAATTTCTATGAGAACAAGCTTCTTTTTAGTTTTGTGTTTTTTATTACTTTCATTGCTGCATCATCAGAGCTTGGACCAGGGTCTGGCACATGATAGGAACTCAATAAATATTTGTTGAATTAATAATACTAATCTTTGTGTCCATAGGTGCTTTGTTTTTGAATCCAGTTTTTGGTATCAGTAGGCTGACAGAAAAGGCCAATAACAATCATTCTCAGTATGGGTTATCCTGATCTTTCTATCATTTAAAAAATATATATCATCCTTGGTGCATGTCTTTAGGTGAGAATTCACAACAGAAATGAATATTCTCAGACCCCGGGCCATTCCAAAGTGTCCAAACTATGGATCCCTTTCCCATCTTCCTTAAAACTAATCATCATACAATGCTGGCTATTGCCCAAGAATCTATGTATAGCTCTATCCCATCCTGTCTTTTTAAATAACTTAATAACTATATACACTTGCAGTTATGCTTATTTAGAAGATTTCTTCCTTCACTAATCTGTACATGCTCCAGAATCTGGGCTTTAATGCTGGTTTATCATTCAAAGACTTGATTTATTTATTTCTTTCATTATCAAGATTTTGGATAGAGGTAAATTCCTGATGTGACGATTGGAGAGAAAACTTCTAGAAGTTTATTGCTGTTTTTTCATGCCAGAGGAAACTCACCTGATAAGCTGGAACTAATATGGTTTCTTTAACTTAATGGAAGAACCTGGTTGTCAGAGATTAAGTGACATGGGACAGATTTTAACAATCACATTGCTGGGAATAAATTGATACTGAGATTTTTGGTTATGGCCAATGAATTATGGGGTTCCCAGAAATAAATCCAACAGGCAGAGTACCAAAGCCTCATATGATTTACATAACAACCAAAATAAAAGGAAAAAAATAAAACGTCTTCCAGTTTTGGCAAACAGAAGACTTCAGACACCATATTAGAAATTCATGGTCTTTTTTCCAATTTTATGCACTTGAGTCACTTCACAATCTAGAGTTTTTGAATAAAGAGTAGGCAGGTTCCTTGAGGAAGGACTCTGTATTTATCTTTTAGACAAACAAAAACAATAGGTGCTCCTCACTTTTTGCCTTATACCCTCTCCAGTAGCTCAGAGGAAATTTCAGCTCATTATTTCTGTATGATAAATAAACACTATTTCATTTCACTCTTTTTATATTGAATTTTTTCCTCTTCCTTTTAAGACTGTATATCACCCCCTGACACACACACACACAATTATGAAGTCTTAGAAAGCTATAATCAAGTTTTATCCATTTTTCCACTTTATACCTTTCCATGTTTGCTGCATTGTATTGAATTGAAACTATAATTCCTTTCAAAGTTGTTTTCTCTGCCTAAAAAACAATGAACCAGGGCTTCCCTGGTGGCGCAGTGGTTGAGAGTCTGCCTGCTGATGCAGGGGACACGGGTTCATGCCCCGGTCCAGGAAGATCCCACATGCCACGGAGCAGCTGGGCCTGTGAGCCATGGCCACTGAGCCTGCGTGTCCGGAGCCTGTGCTCCGCAACGGGAGAGGCCACAACAGTGAGAGGCCCACGTACCGCAAAAAAAAAAAAAAAAAAAAAAAAAAAAAAAATTAAAAAACAATGAACCACAATAAAGCCTATTTTAAAAATGTGTTTTCCCTCAATTTCAACATGCTTTTGTACTTATCCAGTTCCCAAATAATGATACAAGTAAGGAAGAATATGTGGAAGGTCCCAAATCTTTGGATATGGTGAAATGGCATGTTATTTAACAATGGAAACAAATACTCTGCCTATAATTATATGCTTCATATCTTCTTTCTATATTGACACTGTTGAGCCATAGACATGTATATCTGCCAACTAACCACTGAGACCAACTATTAGTGTAGCAGAGAGGGCAAGTGTAATGTAGCAGAGAGGGCAAGCAGAAAGAAGAAAGAAGCAACTGTATCACACTCGTGATTAGTAGAAGAGAAGGGAGTGTAGCATTACAAGAGAAGGGAATTTGAAAGCATTCAGTTTTGATACCCCAAAATATATCAATAAGTTTTTCATAATTTGGAAAATGTAAATATATTTTATTAATATTAGTAAGTTGACTTTCACATAAAACCAAAATTCTTAAGTATGAAATATGAAGTATATCATTATTTGGTCTGCACCCAAATTCTCTAGCTTCTTCATTACCATTTATATTGAATTACTTGAATTTTGAATCATTTTCTTTTTTCAATTCTATGCCTTTTGCAAAGGCATATGGCTTTCATACTTCATCTTTTCAGCTTCTATTCTTCTCATTCTTTGTTTGGGTTTTCTAGAAGCAGATACAAGATGAGGTTTAGGAAAAACTGGTAGAGAAATGGGAAAGTTGGAAAGGGAAGATATAAGAAAAAGCAAAATGCGTGCTGTCAAGCAAGTTGATACTGAAGGTAACTGGATATTAATGCTTTGGGAACTATGGTGATATGGAAGAAAGGAGCCTGGAGCTGTCTCACAAGAGAATTAATGACACTAAGTATTAATTCACTTACTTCTGGCAATCATTGTCTAGTCAGTCACTCATTTATTTTTAAAACTTTGTTTACCTAAATTATCTCTCTTATGCCAGAAATATTTATTGTCAGATTCTTATTTGACTTCTTTGTCCTGTTTCGCCTTGTGGACAAAAGCTCAGATTTCTGAAAATAATCATACTATGAAAAAATAGAACTCTACAATGCAGATTTGAAATGTAAGTACATACTTCCAAATCTTTGTTTTTATGAAAAAAGGCATTATAAGAATATTCATAAGAAGCAAAATGAAAGTCTATATATTCAACCTTATCTTTCTTAGTTGTTTTCAAAGCTAAAATTAATTTGAAAACAAGGTAAGTGATTTTAGCAAAGGTGCTGTGCAAATTATGTTCTGCTTTGTTTGGGGTCTCCATGAGAGTGGAGAAAATTCTTCATTATTTTAGTTTTCATTTCCTTTTTACTGTTATAATGCCAAATTATATACAGTATATCACAGTAAAAGCAAACATGTTAACCTTATGGTGCTTTTTTAGTGTTGATGATGATGTTTTTCATTGTTTGTTTTTGCAACAAATCATTATGGTAGCAATGGAAAAAATAAACCTTGTAAAACATTTTATCACCTATTCATCTTAAACAAAAATTTCATATATTTCAATGTGGTGCAATATTGCAGTACAGAATTATTCAAACTAAAAGGCATTTCCACTTGCAGAAAAAGTGATTGTTATTACAGAGACTGAGGAATGAAAGTAGACAAAGAAAGTCACCTGTGTTATGTTGCAGCAAAAAGTTTTACAGCACTCAAAATCTAGTTATGTTAATAACTCAGTCACGATCAAATACATATTTTCATTATGTGTACATTTGCAGGCCCATGCTGGCAATTAAGTGTCATCGAAAGGGTGAAAATAAAACAAAGCTAAGAGCAAGTGACACACAAAAAATACAATAGAGTATTAGCCTATCCTAAAAATAGTTTGTAAATCATTTTGAAAAATATGAGCAACTGTTGATCCCAGAAGAATCTATGTAAAATAAAAGATCCAAATATCAAATCTAAGTGATGCTGCATAATATTTGCTCATTTGGACTATGATCATCATACTTAAAACTCTAGATTCCAATCTTTAATTCGTATAACTCTTACATCTTTTTACCACCGTATAAGTGTACACAATGTAAAAAATGAAAGCCCTCTCAAAGGGTTGTTGAGGATCTTCTTAGCATCACTTCTCAAGGTGTACACTGTGGGCCACCTAACTCAGAAACAAACAGTTGCATGCTAGCTGACCATGACAGAGCCCATCTGAGACCAATTAAATGAGAATCACAAAGGGGCAGTGGTGGGGAATCCACATTTTTAACAGGGTCTGCTGCTGATTCTTGCCACCTAATGGCTACAGTAGGGAAGATTTAGGTGGGACTTTAATTATTATAAATTTATTATATTCTGACATACTTTCTCAAGTATTTGAACATTAAAATTACAAAATATTTTTAAAGATCTTTCTCTAATCAAAATAAAATATGTTTGCAAAATAATATTATATTAATAATAAACATATTTTCCATAAGATTTCAGCAAAAGAGAGAGTGTTTCAAACTAGTATGAAAGATAATGGAATTTCAAAATATTTTAAGTTCTCTCTAAGGAATGCTCATTGTTTTTCATCTCTTCATATATATATATAAATGAAGTATAGTTAATTTAAAATATTACATTAATTTCAAGTATACACACAGTGATTCAATATTTTCATAGATTACACTTTATTAAAAGTTATTACAAAATAATGACTATAATTCCCTGTGCTGAACAATATATCCTTGTTGCTTATCTATTTTATACACAGTAGTTTGTATCTCTTAAATCCATACCTCTTTCTTGCCCCTCCCCACTGGTAACCACTAGTTTGTTTTCGATACCTGTGAGTCTGTTTCTGTTTTGCTATGTACATTCGTTTTATCTTTTAGATTCCACAAATAAGTGATATCACATAGTATTTGTCTTCTCTGTCTGACTTATTTCACTAAGCATATTTTCTAGGTCCATCCATATCGCTGCATAAGGCAGAAATTCGTTCTTCATTTTTTATAACTGAGTAATATTCCATTATATATGTATTCCACATCTTCTTTATCATTTGTCTATTGATAAACACTTGGTTTGCTTACATATATGGCTATTGTAAATAATGCTGCTATGAACATTGTAGAGCATGAATCTTTTTGAATTAGTGGTTTCATTTGTCCAGATATATACCCAGGATTGGAATTGCTGGATCATATGGTAGTTCTGTTTTTATTTTCTGAGGAACCTTTATACTGTTTTCCATAGTGACTGCACCAATGCACATTCCCACCAACAGTATACAAGGGTCCCCTTTTCTCCACATCCTCTCTAGTTATTTATATACTTTTTGATGATAGCCATTTTGACAGGTATCAGGTGGTATCTCATTCTTGTTTTGATTTGCATTTCTCAAATAATTAGTGCTGTGGAGCACATTTTCATGTGTCTGTTAGCCATCTGGATGTCTTCTTTAGAAAAATGTCCATTCAGGTCTTCCATCAATTTTTTATTGTTTTTTTTGATATTAAATTGTATGAGCTGTTTGTATATTTCAGATATTAACCCCTTGTCAGTCATATCATTTGCCTATATTTTCTCCAATTTAGTAGAATGTCTTTTTGTTTCTTCAATGGTTTCCTTTGTTGTGCAAAAGCTTTTAGGTTTAATTGGGTTCCATTTATTTATTTTTGATCTTATTTCTGTTGCCTGAGAGATAGATAAAAAATATTGCTATGATTTATGTCAAAGAGTGTTCTGCCTATGTTTGCATCTAGGAGTTTTATGATTTTGAGTATTACATTTAGGTTTTTAATACATTTTGAATTTATTTTTGTATATGGTGTGAGGAAACATTGTAATTTCATTCTTTTACATGTAGCTGTCCAATTTTCTGAACACCACTTATTGAAGAGACTGCCTTTTCTTCATTGCATATTCTTGCCTCTTTTGTTGTAGATTAATTGACCATAGGTGTGTGGGATTATTTCTGGGCTGTCTATTCTGTTCCATTGATCTATGTGTCTGTTTTTGTGCCAGTACTGTGCTGTTTTATTTAGCTTTGTAGTATAGTCTGAAGTCAGGGAGGGTGATGCCTCCAGCTTTATTCTTTTTTCTCAAGATTGTTTTGGCAACTTGGGGTCTATTCTTGTTCCATGTAACTTTTGGGATTATTTGTTCTAGTTCTGTTAAAAATGTCATGGGTATTTTGATAAGGATTGCATTAAATCTGTAGATTGCTTTGAGTAGTTTGGCCATTTAAAAAATATTAGTTCTTTCAATCCAAGGGTATGAGATATATTTCAATTTCTTTGTATCATCTTCAATTTCCTTCTTCAATGTTTTACAGTTTTCAGAGTATAGGTATTTCACCTTCTTGGTTAAGTTTATTTCTTTGTATTTTGTTCTTTATGATGAGATTTTTAAATGAGATTGGTTTTTCTTGGTTTTTTTCTTTCTGATAGTTCATTATTGGTGTGTAGAAAAGCAACATATTTCTGTGTATTAATGTTGTATCCTGCAACTTTACTAAATTCATTTGTTCTAATAGTTTTTTGGAAGACTTTAGGATTTTCTATACATAGGATCATGTCATCTGCAAATAGTGACAGTTTTATTTTCTCCTTTCCAATGTGGATGCGTTTTCTTTCTTTTTCTTATCTGACTGCTGTGGCTAAGGCTTCCAATACTATGTTAAATAGAATTGTTGAAAGAGGGCATCCTTGTCTTGTTCCTGAATTTAGAGGAAAGGCTTTCAGCTTTTCACCATTGAGCATGATATTAGTTGCAGGTTTGTCATAAATGAACTTTATTATTTTGAGGTGTGTTCCCTGTATACCCACTTTGATAAGAGATTTTATCATGATGGATATTGAATTTTGTCAAATGCTTTTTCTGTGTCTATTGAGATAATCAGGGTATTTTTATCCCTCTTTAATTAATGTAGTATATCACACTGATTGATTTGCAAATATTGAACAATTCTTGCATCCCTGGAATAAATGCCACTTGAAATATCATATGATCCTTTTTATATATTGCTGGATTTTGTTTGCTAATATTTTGTTGAGGAATTTTGCATTTAAATTGATTAGAGTTATTGGCCTGTAATTTTTATTTTTTTGGTCTAGTTTTGGTAACAGGGCAATGGTAGCCTTGTAGAATGTATTTGGGGATGTTCCATCCTCTTCAATTTTTTGGAATAGTTTGAAAAGTATAGGTGTTAGTTCTTCTCTATATGTTTGGTAGAACTTCTCGGTGACACTGTTCAATCTTGGACTTTTGTTTGCTAGGAGTTATTTTTATTACAAATTGAATTTCACTACTAGTGATTGGTCTCTTCAAATTGTCTGTTTCTTCTTATTCAGTCTTGGCAGGTTGTATGCTTCTAGAAATGTGTGCATTTCTTCTTGGTTGTCCAATTTTTTGGCATGTAACTATTATAGTACCCTCTTATGACTTTTTTTTTTATCTCTGTGATATCAGTTGTTATTTTTCCTCTCTCATTTCCTATTTTGTTTATTTGGGTTCTTTCTCTTTTCTTCTTGGTGAGTCAAGCTAAAGTTTTATTAATTTTGTTTATCTTTTCAAAAAACCAGCTCTCAGCTCTTAGTTTCACTGATCTTTTCTATTAAATTTGGTTATTTTGGGTTTTTTTTTTTTTTTTCTGGTCTCTGCTTTATTTATTTCCTCTTGGGTCTTTAGTATTTCCTTCTTTCTGCTGACTTTGGGCTTTGTTTGTTCTTCTTTTTCTAATTCTTTCAGATGGTAGCTTAAGTTGCTTGAGATTTTTCTTGTTTCTTGAGGAAGGCCTGTATTGGTATAAACTTCCCTCTTAGAACTGCTTTTGCTGCATCTTATAGATTTTGGAGAGTTTACTTCCATTTTCATTTCTCTCTAGTTATTTTCTGATTTCCTCTTTGATTTCTTAATTCACCCATTGTTACTTTAGCAGCAGAATATTTAGTCTCCACATGTTTGTTATTTTCTCATTTTTCTTTCTGTAATTGATTTCTAGTTTCATATCATTGCAATCAGAAAAAAATGCTTGATATAATCTCTACCCTCTTGAATTTGTTGAGACCTCTGTTGTGGCCTAGCATGTGATCCATCCTAGATAACATTCCATGTGCACTTGAAAACAATTTGTATTTTGCTGCTTTTGGATGTAATATCCTCTAGATATTTTTTAAGTATAACTGATCTATTTTGTCCTTAAAATCATTGTTGCCTTATTGATTTTCTGTCTGAATGATCTGTTCATTGATAAGTGGTTTGTTAAAGTACCATATTATTATTTTGTTAATGTCATTTTTTCCCTCTATGCCTGTTATATTTGTTTTATATATTTAGATGCTACTCTATTGGGTGCATATATGTTAATGAATGCAATATCCTCTTCTTTATTGATCCCTTTATCATTATATAATGCTCTTCTTTGCCTTTTGTTATAGCCATTATTTTAAAGCCTATTTTGTCTAAGTATTGCTTTCTTGTCAGTTCTGTTTACATAAAATATATATTTCCACCCCCTTACTTTTAGGCTGTTTGTGTCTTTAGCTCTGAAGTAAATCTCTTGTATGCAGCATATAGATGAGTGTTGTCTTTTTTTTTTTAATTGACTCCAGTCAGCCACCCTATGTCTTTTGATTAGAGAATTTAGTCCATTAACTTTTAAGTAATAATTGGTAAGTATGTAATTATTGCCATTTTATTCCTTGTTTTCCAGTTATTTTTGTAGTTCTTCTCTCTTTATTTTGCTTCTTTTTGCTTCTTTCCTTGTGATTTGATAATTTCCTTTAGTAGTTTGATTGTTGTCCCTTTCTTTTTAGTTTTTGTGTGTCTGTTGTAGATTTTTTACTTGTGGTTATCATGGGGTTCATATATGTTGACCTATAAATGTATCTACTTTTTTTTTAAACTGGTAGTCATTCAAACACATTTTTAGTTCAAACACATTCCAAAAGATAGACATTTTTACTCTCCTCCCACACATTTTGTGCTTTTGATGTCATATTTTACATCTTTATGTTTATCCCTTAATTGTTTTGTAGTTATAGTTACCTTTACAATTTTTTAACTTTTAATCCTTCTTATTAGCTTATTTAAGTGCTTGATCCTCAGACCTTACTATATATTTGCTTTTCCTACTGAGATGTTCCCTTTCCTATAGATTACTCTTTTCCACTTAGAGAAGACCCTCTAACATTTTTTGGGGGTAGGTTATTAATGAACTGTTTAATTTTTTGCTTGTCTGAGAAGTTCTTTATCTCTTCTTAAATTCTAACTGCTAATCTTGCTGGGTAGAGTATCCTAGTTTGCATGTTTTCCCTTTCACTACTTTGAATATGTCATGCCACTCCCTTCTGGCTTGCAAAGTTTCTGTAGAAAAACAGATGATAGCCTTATTGGATTCCCTTGTATGTAACTCTTTGTTTTTATTTTGCTGCCTTTAGAATGCTCTCTATCTTTAACATTTGCCATTTTAATTATGATGCGCCTTGATGTGAGTCTGTTTGGCCTCTCTGTGCTTCCTGTACCTGGATATCTGTTTCCTTCTTCAGGTTTGTGAAGCTTTCAGCCACAATTTTCTCAAACACATTTTCAAATACATTTTCAATCCCTTTCTCTCTCTCCTCTCCTTCTCAGACTCTTATAATGCAAATATTTGCACACTTAATGCTTTCCCAGAGATCTTTTAAACTGTTCTCATTTTTTTAAATTTGTTTTTCTTTTTGCTGTTTTGATTGGGTAATTTTCAGTATTCTAGCTTCTAGATAACTTTCTTCATTTCTGATTGAGTCTTTATATTTTCTAGTTTCTTGTTAAAATTCTCACTATGTTCATCTATTCTTTTCCTTAATTCAGTTAATATTCTTATTACTAATTCTTTGAATTCTTTATCTGGTAAATTGCTATTTCTGTTTCATTATTTTTTCAGGGGTTTTCTCTTGCCTTTCAATTGAGACTAATTCCTCTGCCTTTTCATTTTACTTAACTTCCTTTCCTCTATGAATTTAGGTAAAACAGTTACTTATTGCAGTCTTGAAGTGCTGTCTGCTGTCCTTATGTGGGAGCATCTCAATACAGATTGCATGTGCCCAATGCCTTTGTTGGGAGAATTGGATTTGATGTGAATTCAAGTCACATCTTTTATCAGGGTGTACTGGCAGCTATCACCTTGGTAAGAGGTGGGACTGGATGTGGAGTGGCTAGAGCTGGAGCTGGCATGAAGCAGGGCTTCCTCTCTACTCAGTGGCCATTGCTGCCCTATCAGGGGTGGTGTCTGATCCTGAGTTGCTGGAGCAGAAGCCCTGAGATTTAGCCTCGAGCTAGCTCTGTTCCCTTCAAGTGTGTGCTTTCCCTCTCCCAACACCAGGACCCTTGTCCCAGAGATGGAGCGTGCTGAAGCAAGGGGGCATATGTGGCCTCTCAGATCATGTCAGCCACAGACAGATGTCCAAGCTGCCTCTGATACACTACCTGTCCAGGCACCAGAAATTGTTTCCCTTACTCTGCTCAGATGCAGCTTTGGATCCAAGTCCCCTTTGTCTCTCACAGCCAATCACTCCCCACAGCCTCTGCTGCCCCTCCCTCATTGTGGATCTGCATCTCAAGGCAGGCAGGACATGCATGGACTCTTGGCATGTATTGTGGGGTGAGCTGTTGACTGTGGGTTGACTGACTGCCGTTAGAGTTCTGGGGTGCTTCTGATGTACTGCTTGAATAAATGCCAACAATGGCCTTCACCACCCCACCCAGGTGTCACTCTGGCACCAGGTCACCTATGTGTTCTACAGCTGAGTTTTCTCCCTGGTCATGGCAGTCTTATATCCAGTGCCATGCTGTAATGTGGAGAAAGTGGGCCTGGAGCATTCACTTGGCTTGGGCTGGTGTGCATGCTGAGGCAGTTGGGAGAAACCTACAACCACTAGCATAGTCTTCAATCTGCTCTCTCCACCCTGCCTAGGGGCAGGCCAGCACACACATGCTTCTAACAAGTGGAGTCCAACAGACTTCCTGTTAGTCTCTACAGTCCTCCAAACAGCCGAGGGGGCTCCTCTTTCCTGTGTAGGACCCCACTGCTGGGGTGCCCTATCTGTGGTGCAAACTCCCTCCCCAAGGACAGTCTCTGCCCATGTAACCTCCCTTTTCCTCTGATTCCCCTCCCAGAAGCACAGGTCCTGAATTTGTCACTTCTCTTCTCTTCCTACCTGATTATGTGTGGATAATCACATAATTATCCACACATAATCCACACATAATGTGTGGATCATTCTTACAGCCTTGGTTGTACAGGAGTCTTTCTGCCAGTTTCCAATTAGTTTTCAGTGAGGACTGTTCCACATGTAGATGTAATTTTGATGTTTTCATGGGAGGAAGTAAGTTCTGTGTCTTTCTCCTTCACCATCTTAATTGATCTCCTCTATTTATATATATTTTTAGTCTTTGTCTAAGATTGCTAATCTTCTTTTAAATTTTGGTTCTAAAATCTCAGAACTGTTCATATTCAGATATTGTTCTAGTACAGTTGTAAAATTTTTGGTCTTGCTATAAGATAATATGGTTAGGCACTTTAGCAATAATAGTAACTATTAAAGTACTATTTGTTCCCTGTCTTATTACAAAATGTACTTAAAATATTACACATAACTTCCAGGGAACATATAGTTTTAAAATTACTACCAAGGGGAAATGAGGAGAAAAACAAAATGTATCATATAGAAATTCATTCTGCCAGTTAGTGTGTAGACCCCAAATTTAAGTTCTACCCACAGCAAACAATAATAGTTAATTATCATCATCATTGTCATCATCATCATCATAATAATAAAGTAAATAAATAGGACATGGTGGATATGTTTATGGCATAGATTATGGTGATGATTTCATGGGTATGTACTTATCTCCAAACTCACTGCATACATTAAATTTGTACAGTTTTTGAGTGTCAATCATACCTCAATCAAGTAGTTTTTTGTTTGTTTGTTTGTTTGCTTTGGTCACGGCATGTGGCATGCAGAACTTCCCCAACCAGGGATCAAACTCATGCCCCCTGCATTGGAAGCATGGAATCTTAACCACTGGACCACCAGGGAAGTCAGTACTATTTTTTTTTCAAGGCAATTAGTGAACAAATAAATGAATTAAAAATCATTATATATATATATATACATACATATATATATATGCACTCTCTGTGCTCCAAATTTGGATCATGTGACCCAGTTCATATACCATAACATACAAAAATTGACAGCATAGAGTTCACAGCCAGAGGGAGGTAAGCCAACTTACATGATCTGTCACCCTCAGAGACTCTCACTCTTAGTTTGGGGATCACATCTACTGGCTCTCATAATAATCTGTGAATAACTCTGCTGTAACACACAGTTTCTACCCAGCATTTTAATTTTCTGTCTATTGTCTTCCATCACTACTGGACTATAAACTCCCAGAGAGCAAGAAATGATGCTCTTTATCTTGGCATATCCAGTACCACTACTATATCCAAGTACTCAACCAGTGATTGTTGAATGTTATGAACAGAGCAGGCTTCCCTATACAAAATTGAGGGCTACCTTCACTTCACCTCTTGTTTGGGAGAAATAATACCAGTGTCCCAGGCTTCACTTATCAGTGACAAACTCCTCCTTTTTATGCCAAGGATTAATTTTATCCTTATGCAAGTTGAACTCCTAGCAGATTATCCTGGTAAGAACTCACAATTTTGGCATGTATATAATCTCCCCCTAAAGAGTGCTTCCTACTACCTGCATAGGGTTCACTATGTACTATATTTGTGAGAGCTATCACAGAAGGATCACAGACCCACTTGAGACTGTACATGTGACAGGTCACCATTTATTTACCCTTGTGTATTTAGATGTGTGTGGAAAACTTGTATCTGTTAGTGGCAGTTATTTATTGTAACTGAGGAAGAAAAAGCAATATTACTGCATATGGGCCCTCAACCCCAATCAACTACTCTTCCCAATGCATGCATCTGTCCATGTGACTAACTTTTAATATGTATATTTTTATATTATGTAAATTCTTAATTAGACTGTCTTGTTTAGATTGTATACACCATTATATCTGACATTATTGTAACTACTATGTGATCGATAAGATTCCTTTAAGAAACTATGCTTTTAAAGACAAAAGTACCATGCTGAGAGGGGTGACTTACTTATATCCCACATTAGTGGGTGGTTACCCTATTTATAGGATCTTTAAAACAAGTACATTTTTAACGAACTAAGGTGAATAAAGGCACAACTAAAAACTGTCAAAAAAAATTCCTTAAATTCACACCATGTAATAGATATGAAAGCTTATATCATTTAACTCTCTTAAAAAAATTATACTGTAGTGAAAATGAAGTTCAACTTGTCTTGCTGAGTTGCAAATTTAAACCTTTGCACAAGCTTTTTAAAAATTTCATAGCTTAGATTAATGTATAATAAACTCATATGATTTATTTTAGCTGAGAACATTCTATTTTGATTACATAAATATTATAGTAGTACTAAAGATCTAAATGTGGTACAACATAAATAGTAAAAATTAACAAAATATCCAGAAATTTAAAGCTGGTAAACCTTGGTTGCAGAGAGCAGAAAAAAATAACTCAAATGGCACTAAGGTTTACATCACTATATTTTATGAACCTTAGAATATCTGAAGCTATTTAGTAAGACTATTGGATTATAAAACTTGTTTTTGTTATTCATTTTTTAGAATGGAGTTTTCATAAAAATAAAAAGTTGGCTTGAATTTGGGTTATTTTATATGTTTTTTATTAGGCCTTTTGCAGATCTTTTTCCCTCTGATCTTAGAATCCCATACAGGCTTAGTAGTTTCTAGATGTGAATCACTTTCATTGATTTTGCCAAAGTTAAATAGTTCCATTTTCCTGAATACTTGGGACACTTTTAAGCTCAGGAATATTTTCTTTTGTTATAGATTTGCTCTTTTTCTTACTTTTTTTATCAGAAATATTATTTTACCCAGATAGGCTTTTACTTTCTGTCATTGAGATCTATTCTTTCCTCATAATTTTTATATCTTTGTCCTTTTCTTAGGCTATTTGAATTCTATAAATATTTCTCAAGTGTGAACTGTGCATCCATGGTCTTCTGCATTATGTAGTTTGCATTACAAATATGTGTCTTTTATACAGAATTTAATCCTATTCTTCAGTATTTATTTAATCTGGTTATTTCCTCTGAGGCTTTTGTTGTTGTTTTGTTTTGTTTCTGTGATTTGGTCTAGTTTGGATTTTTTCATCTTACTACTTCCTTTAATTTTAACTTTTCTCTGATTTTTTTTCCACAACATTCCTTTGTTGTGTTATGGAAATTTGTAAAGGACTTTGTTTTTACCACTGCTTTAAGTTGATCTGAGTTTCTCCCCAACTATACATGAGGAGAGGCTTTGTATATTGCCCTTAACCCCATTACCTTTTCTGGGATCCATGAAGGCGTTCTCTCAGATTTAAAGAAGTTAAGAGTTGTGAAAAGCCTCAAGAGAGATCCCTGATGAATGAGGCAGGAAGTCTTCCAAATTCCCTGCACATTCTCTGACTGTGAGAAGTATACTGACCATTCTCAAGAACTGGAAGAGGTATGTAACTTAATAATTCTACTAATTACACCAACCAGTACAATTTATAAGTACCTTCTGTATGCCAGGTGAATACTCATACTAACTCTAATCCACTTAAAGAGCCTGAAAATTAGGTGACATTATTATTATTAGTAGTATTTGTACTACTGAATGTTATAGATGGGAGGAATAAAGATGGATTTAAGTTGAACTTTTCACATATTGAATTTTGATGGGAGAAAAAAAACAAGATAGTTAAGGAATAATGGAAAAACAAAGGCTTTTAAATGAACAAACATGGGTCAAATTCTATAGCTATGCAGCTTTCAGTATTCATTTAAAAATACTCATATAAGAGAAAATCATTTTAAAATATTCATATAATTCATAAAAAGCATTAACATAACTAAATATTTCCAGATTTGGTGATATGTCTATAAAATTTAATCTGAAGTAGTATTTACATAAATGAATCTTCAAAACTTGATCATCTTATGCAGTTTTATTTCTCTAACATTGTCTGAAGTAAGTAAACATTTATATAGAAAATTACTTTTAAACTATTGCTGTTAGGAAAAACAGGTAAATTTTTTTTTGCCATTTTACCTGATACATTTTAATTTCAGGCTCACATATACAAACATCTTTGGAATTTCAGTTTATCTTGCATAGTATGCAGAAATGTCCTATATATTTCTGTTCAATAGTGTTTGCTCTTTCTATTTTGGCTTCTTTAAAATAGGTTAAGGACAGTTTAAATGAATCAGGATTATGCTATAATTAGTGAAATCTAACATTTCTTTGTCTGAATCAGTATGCCTTTCCTCAACTTACTTTCATCAAAGTTAAGTCATTATTCAGGAAAATATAATTAGCTTGTTTTAATCTTATCATTTTCAGGTATCTGCTAAAGTAATTAGATTTCTCTTCTCTTCTTTTTAGTTAAAAGATTGCTGAAGGATCAATGCACAATACATCATTTTCTATTCTTCAACACCAATTACTTTGTCCCTCAGTGTAAATTTATTGATTTTTCTTAGTAGTACATTATCACCATGTATTCACAGCATGGGGGTTATTAATTAGTAAGAGAAATAAAGATTCATTTGTGAATAGTTATCCTTTTAAGTTTCTTGCCTAGAACATGTGTGGTAGTATGGTACCTGCTAATGGCACATAGAATTTAAGAATAGAGTTGCTTTCTCATTCCCACAGTTTCCATATTGTTCTTTTGAGATGCACAATAAACTCAAACTTAGAAAAAAAGAAAGAAAGAAAGAAAAGAAAGAAATCTTATGTAAATTACTAAGTTAGAAAAAGTTCAGGTATTCTGGCTTTTATTATCAATTAAACTGATTTTATTTCTTTTTTCTTATGACCAAGGAATACAAAGCAGTGCACTGAACACCTTTTTATAATATTAGTTTTTGCAATATCATATTACATAGAAATTATAAAGTTGATGTAAATATAACTTGATACAATGAAGGAATATATTTTTCAGTTATTTGTGTATTTGTCTTACCTACTAGAGTGAAACTTTCTGAATGGAAAAAAAGAAAATGAAAGGGAATATTTGTTAAGCACAAAATTGAACATGTGATTTTTGTTAGATATTCTCATGTCATTATTTTTTAATAATTTCTCTTTTTATTCATTCAATAAATATTCAAAGTGCCTACTGTGTGCCAGGAATTCTAGGATCCTGTGATATGGCGGAGAACAACATAATATCCATGCTTTAGTGAACCCTGAATTTGAATATGGAAGGTCTCAAGGCATGAAAAATTATGTAATAATACAAGTAGACTTCAGTTCCAGTCAGAAAAAAATAACTGGGTCAGGGATAAGAAGAAAAAAATACAGAGATGATAATATTTTAGATAGGGTACGCAGAGACCACCTTCTGGAGGCAAACTTAGAACAGAGAAAAGATTGAAATAAGAAAGGTAGCCTGGAAAATATCTGAGGGAACAACATTCTAGAATTGGAGTCTGAGAAGAACAGTTGTCCTAACTACAGTGTACTTAATGGGAGGAACAGCAACAAGGTCAATAGTAAAACGTTGCTCCTACTTCTCTTCTATTGCTTCGTATTTATTTATCAATCAGGTTTGTGTTGATGTCCTCAATTTCATCAATATTTTCTGTTATGTGTTTTTCTCTTTTTGAAGGGGTTGAGGATACCTAAAAAGGCAGCCCTCACCCCAAGATTATGCATATATTCTACTCTATATCTTCTAAAATTTTGTAGTATTGTTTTGTTTTAATATTCATTTTTATTTTTAAAGTTCATTTTTAAAACATTTAAAATTCATTACTGTGAGAAAAATGAAGTAAAGTTTGAGATTATTATTTATTTTCTTAAATAAATATCCTATTAATTCAATATTATTCATTGTTCAGTCTTTTATACTTGGTTGGAAACAACACCTTTATTATATACCAAATTCCCACTTACCCATATATCAAAGTCCATGCTCTATGTTTCTCATTATTAATGTCTATTCTTAATTATCATATTTTAATTTCTATGTTTGTAACCTGTTTGAAATATGATAGACATTTATATTTTTAATTTGTTTCAAATTTACTTTCAAATATTATTTTGAGTCATACATATATATATATATATAAACTCCTGGATTTAGATTGGAATGACATTGATGTAATAGATTAATTAATCAAGAATTCCCATTAATAAAATTTTGAATTCTCTTATACATTGTTGGGTTTTATCTTACCATTCATTCAGCCTTCTTTGATTTTCTGACATTAAAGATGCATAGTTTTTGCCATAGAAGTCTTAGACCTTTCTTATTTGGTTTATACTTGGACACTTTATTGATCTTATTGATATCATATATGGAATAAATTTGTACAATGGGCTATTTGTATGTTATGTAATTCTTACTTTTTTAGTAGATTTCAGGGAAGAAGAAGAAAGCAAAATGTCTTTATTCTGTTATGTGATTCTTTCATTTTTATCCAAATGTGAACTTTAAAATCATCAAAGACTTATTGAGCAACATAATTGCACACACATATCATAAATTAAAATTCATATTGCTCCAATAAGCCACAGTGTTAGTAATTCAGTATAGAAAGTGGTTTATGGCTTCAGAAGACAGTCTTGATGGAATTAAGTTCATGTATTAGAAATGTTAACATTGGGGGTGTCTTCAAGATGGCAGAGGAGTAAGACGTGGAGATCACCTTCCTCCCCACAAACACAACAAAACTACATCTACATGTGGGACAACTCCTACAGAACACCTACTGAACACTGACAGAAGACCTCAGACTTCTTAAAAAGCAAGAAACTCCCCCATGTACCTGGATAGGGCAAAAGAAAAAAGGAAAAACAGAGAAAAAAGAATAGGGATGGGGCCTGCACCTCTGAGGGAGCTGTGAAGGAGGAAAAGTTTCCACACAGTAGGAAGCCCCTTCACTGGCAGAGACAGGGGGTGGGTGGTGCAGGGGGAAGCTTTGGAGCCATGGAGGAGAGCACAGCAACAGGGATGCAGAGGGAAAAGTGGAGAGATTCCCGCACAGAGGACTGGTGCCAACCAGTACTCACCAGCCTGAGAGGCTTTTCTGCTCACCCACTGGGGCAGGCAGCAGCTAGGTGCTGAGGCTCGGGCTTTCGAGTTCAGATCCCAGGGAGAGGACTGGGGTTGGCTGCATGAACATAGCCTGAAGGGGGTTAGTGAGCCACAGCTAGCAGGGAGGGACTCTGGGAAAAAGTTTGGACCTGCTAGAGAGGCAAGAGACCATTGTTTCAAGTTGATCAAGGAGACAGGATTCAGAGCACCACCTAAACAAGCTCCAGAGATGGGCGAGAGCCCCGGCTATCAGCGCAGACACCAGAGGTGGGCATAAAATGTTAAGGCTTCTACTGCAGCCATCAAGAAGCCTGTGGGCAAGCACAGGTCACTATCAACACCTCTCCTCCCAGGAGCCTGTGCAGCCCACCACTGCCAGGGTCCTCTGATCCAGGGACAACTTTCCCGGAAGACAACACGGCATGCCTCAAGCTGTTGCAACGTCATGATGGCCTCTGCCACAGGCTCGCCCCACATTGCATACCTGTCCTTCCCCCAGGCCTGAGTGAGCCAGAACTCCCTAATAAGCCTCTCGTTTAACCCCGTCCTCTCTGGGTGTGGAACAGATGCCCTCAGGGGACCTATGCACAGAGGCAGGGCCAAATCCAAAGCTGAAGCACAGGAGCTGCGTGAACAAAGAAGAGAAAGGGAAATTTCTCCCAGCAGTATCAGGAGCAGCAGATTAAATCTCCACAGTCAACTTGATGTACTCTGTGTATGTGGAATACCTGAATAGACAATAAATCATCCCAAAATTGAGGTGTAGACTTTGGGAGCCACTGTAGACTTGAGGTTTGCTTTCTTCATCTTATTTGGTTTTGATTTTATGTTTATCTTAGTTTAGTATTTAGGACTTATTATCACTGGTAGATTTGTTTATTGATTTGATGCGCTCTTCCTTTTTAAATTATATATATATATATATATATATATATATATTCTCTGTTTCTCTTTTTGTGTGTATGTGCATGCTTCTTTGTGTGATTTTGTCTGTATAGCTTTTGCCATTTGTCCTAAGGTTCTGACTGTCCATTTTTTTGTTTTCTGTTTTTAGTATAGTTTTTACTGCTTGTTATCCTTGGTGGATTTGTTTTTGGTTTGATTGCTCTCTTCTTTCTTTCTCTTTTTTTTTTGCATTACTTTTTCTTTTTAATATTTTTTCTATTTTAATAACTTTATTTTATTTTGTTTATCTTTCTTTCTTTCTATTTTCTTTCTTTCTTTCTTTCTATTTTCTTTCTTCTTTCTTTCTTTCTTTCCTTCTTTCTTTCTCTCCTTCTTTCTTTTTCTCCCTTTTCTTCTCAGCCATGTGGCTAACTAACAGGCTCTTAGTATTCTGGCCAGGTGTCAGGCCTAAGCCTCTGAGGTGAGAGAGCCAAGTTCAGGACATTGGTCCATGAGAGACCTCCTGACCCAATGTAATAACAAATGGTGAAAGCTCTGTGAGAGACTTCCATCTCAAAGCTAAGACCCAGCTCCGCTCAACGACCAGCAAGCTACAGTGCTGGACACCCTATGCCAAACAACTAGCAAGACAGGAACACAAACCCACCCATCAGCAGAGAGGCTAACTAAAGTCATAATAAGTTCAGAGGCACCTCAAAACACATCACTGGATGCAGTCCTGCCCACCAGAAAAACAATATCCAGCTTCATCCACTGGAAAACAGGCAACAGTCCCCTCCACCAGGAAGCCAAAACAAGCCACTGAATAAACCTTAGCCACTGGGGGCAGACACCAAAACAAGTGGAAATACAAACCTGCAGCCTGTGAAAAGGAGACCACAAACACAGTAGGTTAAGCAAAATGAGAAGAAAGAGAAACACACAGCAGATGAAAGAGCAAGGTAAAAATACACCACCAAACAAATGAAGAGGAAATAGGCAGTCTACCTGAAAAAGAAATCAGAGTAATTATAGTAAAGATGTTCCAAAATCTTGGAAATAGAATGGAGAAAATACAAGAAATGTTTAACAAGGACCTAGAAGAACTAAGGAGCAAACAAACAAAGATGAACTACACAATAAATGAAATTAAAAATTCTCTAGAAGGAACCAATAGCACAATAACTGAGGGAGAAGAATGGATAAGTGACCTGGAAGATAAAATAGTGGAAATAACTACTGCAGAGCAGAAAAAAGAAAAAAGAATGAAAAGAAGTGAGCACAATCTCAGAAACTTCTGGGACAACATTAAATGCACCAACATTCAAACTATAGGTTTCCAGAAGAGGTAGAGTAAAAAAGGGACTGAGAAAATATTTTTTAAGAGATTATAGTTGAAAAACTTTCCTAATATGGGTAAGGAAATAGGCAATCAAGTCCAGGAAGCACAAAGAGTCCCATACAGGATAAACCAAGGAGAAACACGCCAAGACACATATTAATCAAACTATCAAAAACTTAAATACAATGAAAAAATATGAAAAGCAACAAGGGAAAAGCAACAATTAACATACAAAGGAATCCCCATAAGGTTAACAGCTGATCTTTCATCAGAAACACTGCAAGCCAGAAGGGAGTGGCAGGACATATTTAAAGTGATGAAAGGGAAAAACTTACAACCAAGATTATTCTACCCAGGAAGGATCCCATTAAAATTCAATGGAGAAATTAAAATCTTTACAGAGAAGCAAAAGCTAAGAGAATATAGCATCAAAAGCCCAGATCTACAACAAATGCTAAAGGAAATTCTCTAGGAGGGAAACACAAGAAAAGGAAAAGACCTACAATAACAAACCCAAAACAATGAAGAAAATGGTAATAGGAACATATATATCAATAACTACCTTAAATGTAAATGGATTCAATGCTCCAACCAAAAGATATTGAATGGATACGAAAAGAAGACCTGTATATATGCTGTCTATAAGAGACCCACAATAGGGCTTCCCTGGTTGCGCAGTGATTGAGAGTCCGCCTGCCGATGCAGGGGACACGGGTTCGTGTCCCGGTCTGGGAGGATCCCACATGCCGCGGAGCGGCTGGGCCCGTGAGCCATGGCCGCTAGGCCTGCGCGTCCGGAGCCTGTGCTCCGCAGCGGGAGAGGCCACAACAGTGAGAGGCTCGCGTACCCCAGAAAAAAAAAAAAAAAGAGGCCCACAATAGACCTAGGGACACATACAGCCCGAAAGTGAGGGGATGGAAAAAGATATTCCATGCAAATGGAAATCAAAAGAAAGCAGCAGTAGCAGACAAAATAGACTTTAAACTAAAGACTATTATAAGAGACAAAGAAGGACACTACATAATGATCAAGGGATCAATCCAAGAAGAAGATATAATAATTGTAAATATTTATGCACCCAACATAAGAACACCACAGTACATTAGGCAGATGCTAACAGCTGTAAAACGGGAAATTGACAATGATACAATAATAGCAGGGACTTTAACAACCTACTTTCACCAATAGACAAATGATCGAAAATGAAAATAAATAAGGAAACACAAGCTTTAAACGACACATTAAACAAGAGGGACTTAATTGATATTTATAAGACATTCCATCCAAAAACAGCACAATACATTTTCTTCTCAAAGGCTCATGGAACACTCTCCGGGACACACCATATCTTGGGTCACAAATCAAGCCTTGGTAAATTTAAGAAAATTGAAATTGTATGAAGCACCTTTTCTGTTCACAACGTTATGAGACTAGATACCAATTACAGGAAAAAATCTGTAAAAAATAAAAACACATGGAGGCTCAACAATACAATACTAAATAACCAAGAGATCACTGAAGAAATCACAGGGTAAATCAAAAAATACCTAGAAACAAATGACAATGAAAACACAGTGACCCCAAACCTACAGAATGCAGCAACAGCAGTTCTAAGAAGGAAGTTTAAACAACACAATCCTACCTCAAGAAACAGAAAACATCTAAAATAAACAACCTAACCTTACACCTAAAGCAATTAGAGAAAGAAGAACAGAAAACCCCAAATTTAGCAGAAAGAAAGAAATCATAAAGATCAGATCAATAATAAATGAAAAAGAAATGAAGGAAACAATAGCAAAGATCAATAAGAATAAAAGCTGGTTCTTTGAGAAGATAAAAACAATTGATAAACCATTAGCCAGACTCATCAAGAAAAAAAGGGAGAAGACTTAAATCACTAGAAGTAGAAATGAAAAAGGAGAGGTAACAACTGACACTCCAGAAATACAAAGAATCATGAGAGATTACTACAAGCAACTATATGCCAATAAAATGGGCAAACTGGAAGAAATGAACAACTTCTTAGAAAAGCACAACCTTCCAAGACTGAACCAGGAAGAAATAGAAAATATAAACAGACCAATCACAAACACTGAAATAGAAACTGTGATTAAAAATCTTCCAACAAACAAAAGCCCAGGACCAGATGGCTTCACAGACGAATTCTGTAAAACACTTAGAGAAGAGCTAACACCTGTCCTTCTCAAATTCTTCCAAAATATAGCAGAGGGAGGAACATTCCCAAACTCATTCTACGAGGCCACCATCAGCCAGACAAAGATCCCACAAACAAGGACAACTACAGGGCATTATCACTGATGAACATAGATGCAAAAATCCTCAATTAAATACCAGCAAACAGAATCCAACAGCACATTAAAAGGATCATACACCATAATCAAACTTGGTTTATCACAGTAATGCAAGGATTCTTCAGTATACACAAATCAATCAATGTGATACACCATGTTAACAAACTGGAGGAAAAAAAAAAAACACATGATCATCTCAATAGATGCAGAAAAGCTTTGGAAAAAGTTCAACACCCATTTATGATGACCCTCCAGAAAGTAGACATAGTGGGAACTTACCTCAACACAATAAATGCCATATATGACAAACCCACAGCTAACACCATTCTCAATAGTGAAAAACTGAAACCATTTCCTCTAAGATCAGGAACAAAACAAATTTGCCCACTCCCACCACTATTATTCAAAATAGCTTTGGAAGTTTTAGCTACAGCAATCAGAGAAGAAAAAGAAATAAATGGAATCCAAATAAGAAATGAAGAAGTAAAACTGCCACTGTTTGCAGATGACATGATACTATACATAGATAATCCTAAAGATGCTATGAGAAAACTACTAGAGCTAATCAATGAATTTGGTAAAGTAGCAGTTTACAAAATGAATGCACAGAAATATCTTGCATTCCTATATACTAATGATGAAAACTCTTGTAGAGAAATTAAGGAAACACTGCCATTTACCATTACAGCAAAAACAATAAAATACCTAGGAAAAACCTACCTAGGGAGACAAAAGACCTGTATGCAGAAAACTATAATATAAGACACTGATGAAAGAAAGTAAAGGTGATACAAACAGATAGAGAGATATACCATGTTCTTGGATTGGAAGAATCAACATTGTGAAAATGGCTCTACTATGCAAAGCAATCTACAGTTTCAATGTAATCCCTATCAAACTACCAATGACATTTTTCAAAGAACTAGAACAAAAAATTTTACAATTTGTATGGAAACACAAAAGATTCCAATTAGCCAAATCTATCTTGAGATAGAAAAACGGAGCTGGTGGAATCAGGCTCCCTGACTTCAGACTATACTACAAAGCTACAGTAATCAAGACAGTATGGTACTGGCAAAAAAACAAAAAAAGAAATATAGATCAATGGAACAGGATAGAAAGCCCAGAGATAAACCCACACACATATGGTCACCTTATTTTTTACAAAGGAGGCAAAAATCTACAATGGAGAAAAGACAGCCTCTTCAAAATGGTGCTGGGAAAACTGGAGAGCTTCATGTAAAAGAATGAAATGAGAACACTCCCTAACACCATACACACAAAAAAAACTCAAAATGGATAAAAGACCTCTTTGAGGAAAACTTAGGCAGAACACTCTGTGAGAAAAATCACAGCAAGATCCTTTTTGACCCACCTCCAAAGAAATGGAAATAAAAACAAAAATAAACTAATGGGACCTAATGAAACTTAAAATCTTTTACACAGCAAAGGAAACCATAAACAAGATGAAAAGGCCACCGGCCGAATGGGAGAAAATATTTGCAAATGAAGCAACTGACAAAGGATTAATCTCCAAAATTTACAAACAGCTCAACATCAAAAAAACAAACAACCCTATCCAATAATGGGCAGAAGACCTAACTAAACATTTCTCCAAAGAAGATATACAGATTGCCAACAAACACATGAAAGGATGCTCAGCATCACTAATCATTAGAGAAATGCAAATCAAAACTACAGTGAGGTATCACCCCACACCAGTCAGAATGGCCATCATCAAAAAATCTACAAACAATAAATGCTGGAGTGGGTGTGGAGAAAAAGGAACCTTTTGCACTGTTGGTGGGAATGTAAACTGATACAGCCACTATGGAGAACAGTATGGAGGTTCCTTAAAAACTAAAACTAAAACTACCATAGGACCCAGCAATCCCACTACTGGGCATATACCTTGAGAAACCATAATTCAGAAAGAGTCATGTACAACACTGTTCCTTGCAGCTCTACTTACAATAGCCAGGACATGGAAGCAACCTAAGTGCCCACTGACAGATGAATGGATAAAGAAGATGTTGCCCATATATACAATGGAATATTACCCAGCCACAAAAAGAAACGAAATTGAGTTTTTGGTAGTGAGGTGGATGGACTTAGAGTCTTTCATACAGAGTGAAGTAAGTCAGAAAGAGAAAAAAAATTCTGTATGCTAACACATATATATGGAATCTAAAAAAAAAAAAAAAAAGAAAAAAT
>NW_020174046.1:390760-402556 GCF_003031525.2 Neophocaena asiaeorientalis asiaeorientalis | reverse complement strand
TAAAAAAAAAAAAAAAAAGTAAAAATGTTGTGAAGAATCTAGTGGCAGGACAGGAGTAAAAATGCAGACACAGAGAGTGGACTTGAGGACCTGGGTAAGGGGAAGGTGAAGCTGGGATGAAGTGAGAGAGTGGCATGGGCATATATACACTACCAAATATAAAATAGATAGCTAGTGGGAAGCTGCTGCATAGCACAGGGAGATCAGCTCGGTGCTTTGTGACCACCTAGAGCAGTGGGATAGGGAGGTTGGGAGGGAGACACAAGAGGGAAGAGATATGGGTATATATGTATAGCTTATTCACTTTGTTATAAAGCAGAAACTAGCACACCATTGTAAAGCAATTATATTGCAAAAAAGATGTTAAAAAGGAAGATAGAAAGATGAAAGAAAGAAAGAAAGAAAGAAAGAAGCTAATGCATATTAAAAAAATTAAAAAAAGAAAGAAATGTTAACATTAGTGTTGCTAGTGTATATATATTTTCTACATATTATTTTTACTGAGTTTACCGAAAAGAATAAGTTCCTTGTAGGTAGCTTTGAAGGCCAACATGCTCCATGTTCTCTTGCATGCATCATTACTTATTCTAATGATGTTGAATAGGACTTTTATTTCCCCTGCCTTTTAAAACACAACTGAAAGTCCCATTGAATGAATAAGTAGAGATATACTCAGACACTGTTGAACACATTATCAATATTTTTGCTTGTTTTACATTTTCTTTTAATCAAAGTATATTTGACTTACAATATTGTATAAATTTCAGGTGTACAGAATTCAGTATTTTCATATTTTAGACTGATGTTTCCACTGTTTTACTAGTGATAAAGTTTTAAATCTTTGATCACTTTCAGCTCCCTATTTCTCTTGTTTTCCCATCTCCATACTTATTCTGTTACTAATAATATTTACCTTTCTTGCATTTCTCACAGTCCATCACAATCATAACCCCAGATCTCTACTTACTTTAGCCTAATGTCACTTAATTTATATCCCTGTCTCTAGTAATTCCAGCTACAGCCTAGTTATCCTACCACTGAAAATCCACTTCCCTTAGGGAAAGTTTAGATCAAGGCTGTCCCTTCTTATAAAGCTTGAATGGCTTCACACTCTCAAATCTTTAGCCTGGCATTCATGGTCCTTTATGACTTACCCTACCATACGTTTAGTTTGGTCTCTCTGAGTAGCTAAATCCCTTGCCCAGGTTCCATATGCATAGTCAAATTTTCATACATTAAGGTTTACTTATCACTTTTTATTTTCACTAAATCTTCACACTTTCTCATTATTGTGCCTTTGTTGTTGCTTTTAGTGGTGTTGAAAATACCTTTCCACTACACTCCAAACTTTCTGAACCTTGTAGGAGACCTATGCTATTTGCCTGCCTTCCCAATATCTTGATTTCATTATAGCTCTCAGATATGCCATGGGAAACCTCTAATTCCCCAGGCCCTGGCCATGAAAGTTGAATGGAGCTCATTCTACACTTGGTTCCAGGAGCTGGTACAAACCCTATGTATGGCTAACTCATCAATCACCTTCATTTTGCCAAAGTGATTGGTTCACATATGGAGCCATGACTGAAACAGAGTTAAGGCTGTATATTTTCTGAAGAAAAAAGAGAAGCTCTTAATTTTCTGAGCTTCTCTCAGAGTTAAGCCAGCAAGGAGAAAGCAGAACAAAACTATGGAGAGGGAGGAAAAGAGGTGGAAGAGGAGGGAAAAGGAGAAGGGGAGGGAGGAGGAAAAAGATAATATGTAACATCTGTTGAGTTCTTGAATCCAGTATATTCATAGATTTTCATTTATTAAAGAATATAAATCCCCCTCTTCACTTGAGGTGGTATAAGTTGGTTGAAATTTCTTAAACTTTAAACAAAAATAAAATAAACAGGGAAATTCTATCACTGAAAATCCACATAATGACTATTAAAATTCCTAATAACTGATGTTGTAGGTCTCAATTGAGAAAAAAGTATGCTTTTTTGTGTGTGTGTGTGTGTGGTACTCGGGCCTCTCACCGCCGCGGCCTCTCCCATTGCGGAGCACAGGCTCTGGACACGCAGGCCCAGCGGCCATGGCTCACGGGCCCATCCATTCAGCGGCACGTGGAATCCTCCTGGACTGGGGCATGAACCCACGTCCCCTGCATCGGCAGGCAGACTCCCAACCACTGCAGCACCAGGGAAGCCCAAAAGTATGCATTTTTAAATGATTAAAAATTCAGATTAAAATAAGAATTTGAGGATTATTTTATCCTATATTACATATAGTTATTTGTATAAAATAAATACTTTTACGATATCTCATCTATTATAACTTTAACATTTTTTGTGTATTATCAATGAGAAGTGTTTTCTTAAGTACATATTCTATATAATTTTTGTGAATATAATGTATCTGAGGATAGAGATATTTAAACTTAGTACAGGCCACTTCTTTTTTAAACAACAAATATAAAGTTTGTAGAAATAAAAAGGCTAAAATTTAAATTTAGCATATAGGACAGGAGAAGAAGACGCTGTATGAAAAAGGCATGTACTTAGTCTCTGATGATCAGCTCCTTCAAATAATGTTTTTCTGGATTTCTATTTCTTACCTGGCCCACTGTTTATGATAAGGCTATGTAACATTTTTCTGGATGTGACTTTATCTTACTGTGTTGAGAACTTTTTTCCACCCTTTCACTTCAACAAATCTTTTTTGTGCTGGACAATAAAGTCCATTTTCTAATAAAGCTGATAGAAGCCTGGCCTGTGAATTTGGTTCTTTGTCTTTGGCTCTGTCAATTCAGACAATTAAGATGAAAAGTACGTTTACATGAAAGTAGAAAATTGAGATTACAGAAAGCAGTGTTAGCTTTTGTTATCTTAGTAATATTCTAAATTTCATTTGCTCTAGTTCTCAAGAATAGATTGAGTTCAAGAGATTTTTTTCTTCACTCAAAGGTAAGGTCTATTTAAGAGACAGGAGGAGCATAATTGATGGGCCTGTGGCCCTGCTATCTATTTTGTATGCTTGCATTATTTTGTGGGGTTTCTACCATATGAGTGGCTGTATTTTAGGGTGTTTGAGATGGTAGGTGTCAGGGAAAACAGCAGGGGAGGGGAGAAAGAATGAGAAAATTATTGATACAATATGTAATCCCAGTGGAATTATTACTCCTAGATTGTTTCCATACTAGCTTCCATCTGCCTTATTTGTTTTACAAGGTCTGTGCTTTCATTGTGAAGTGATTCTGCACTGGGGTATTCTAATCATGTTTATTATTTATTTTTAGAGGATATCTTCTGATATATATGTGCATACACAATATGTATATATACATATATACACAAACACATATTTCCCATTTCTATGTGTGTGTATGTATATATATATATATATATACACACACACATATATATATACATATTTATACACACACATACATATACTATATATACTACATATATAATGTATGTATCTTTGCCTATGGAAATCAAAAGTGTATGTATTAATATATTGTCCCAAGAAAAAATAGTATTATATAATTGTTTTCCTTTGTTGTCAAAAAACTTGATGTAGCAAAGACCAGGAATGTCAAACCAGTTTCAAATCATGTTTCCACTCTAAGTGATTATTAGGAGGTTCCCAAAACTTTGGATTGGAGATTGTGAGTTCTTGTTCTAGTAGAGTGGGACAAAGCTGTGATTAATTCTCTATATTTGAGAAATGTATAGCACTGGTCTATATACTTTCCATCACTTGTCTAGAGAAACAGGAATTAAGGAATTGTTCATTATTTCATATTTTAAAAATCATTTAAATTTTATGTAGCACTTAGCATAAGTTTACATGCATATTCATTCAATTCATTCTGGAATATTTATGATTTTGCAAGTATTTCTCACAGGTATTTAATGTCCATGACCTTCAAAGCTGGAATCAACATTCTTGTATCCTTTCAGTCTCTACGTGTTTACAGTCAAATAGCAGATCCCCATGCATTTAGGTATGCAACTCATTAACCTAGATCATTAATCTTGAGTCCTTGCACTCTGTGCCTCTCCCATCATATTAAAACTGGGGAACATTGATGTAAACATTAAATCAAGATCTATCGATGTAGAGATGCTACCTTTCCAAAGACTCAGATCACTAGTTAATCAACATTGTAGTTCCATCAATGATGGTTTGCTTTTGAATTAAAATTAGTCATTTTGATTCTAAACATTTATCATTTATATCCACTCATTTCTAACTCATCTCTCACTCTCGTCATTCAAGCCATATGTACCAGGATTGTGGTTCATCTTCATCACTGATATCCTTGTCTCTAGTCCCATTGTCTATGTTAATCTCTAGAAAGCCACCAGATTGATCTATACAATATAAGCAAATCCTAAAATGATACCCCCTCCCTTAGAGGACTTCAATGTTTCCATTGTCTCAAAACACAGGAAACACCTTAATCCTCTCACAAAACCATCATGGTCTGACCCTTACCTACCTCTTCATTCTCACCTCAACCTCACCCTTTTTCCTTCATATACATATTTCATGGTATTTGTCATCTGAGTTTTGGTTTTCTTGCTTGCTTGCCTAAAATTAGTGATTCATCCATTCAAATATATATATTGAAGTCATCTGTGTGTTGGGCATAATATAAGGTACTAGGAATGCTTATTCTTCTTTCATCCTCCAAAATTTTGCTTTACAAGCTCTTGTTTTCCTAGCATCACTTCACCAAGGAAGGCTTTCCTAATTGTTTGCCTTTCCTCTGCCAGACTGGGTAATATGATCATTTGCTTTGCTCATTTTGTACTATAAACATCTATTTTTGTGTAACTGGCATTTTGTTATATAATATTAATATTTTACTAAGAGAACATATGTTAAATACAGAGTATGTTTAAATTTTCTCTGAAATTTGTGATTTCTAATATTATGTATAAGTATAAAAAACAATAATGTACAAATATTACTTATTGAAACACCATAATGTTTCAATAATAAGTGGATGCGAACCTTAGTTTTACTTATTATCTCTGCAACTTTGGACAAGTTCTTTGACTTCATATTACCTCAATTTTTTCATTCTTAAAAATCAGTGAAAGATATTATGCAAACATAATAGACAACAATAATAGTGACATATGATTGAGTCCTATTCAAATTTAATGTCATGTAAAATGAAGGGGGTGAATTCATCTTTGACTTATAGCATATTCATATATCAAATATGGTAATAGTATATACCATACATGTAGTATTATCAGTATCTAATAACATATGAACATAAAAACACCTTGCTTATTATAAAGCATTATGGAAATACAATATCGCTAGATATTTTGGTTTAATATTTCAGTGGTAGCTGTAGTTGCTATGTGGGTGCCCTCTTTACATCCCCAGGGTATCAGATGGACAATATACCATACACCATCTGCTATGAGTGTTGGCTGCTAATGGCAGCCTTGACCTGGCCCTGTCTCTGCAAATTCGCCCTCAGGCTGAGCAAGAACAGCTCTTCTTGGGAGTTTATACACCATCCTCCCCAGCCTGCATACAATGACTGATGGACAAGGTGGTGCAAAATACAGGGTCTCCTTGCTTCAGGGTGAGACTAACTGTGGGATGAAATCCACCTGTGGAGTTCCCACCCCCGCTCAGCTCCTTCACCTGTTCTATCCTGCTTTTTTCACTCCCTTTCTCCTAATAGCAGGCCTTGAATATATCACATGCTTTTTAGCTCTTATCTCAGGGTCTAGTTCTGGGGAACCCAACCTAAGATAGTGCTTTATGTGAATTAGAAGCACCCCCCATCCTCCTCTATTTTCTCCTAAGTCTCTTAACTTACTTGAAAAATAAATACCAAAACAACGTTGGAGAGAGCAGAATATTTTGGAACATCTAAAAAGGAACTTAAGAAAAAATGTCAAAGCTCTCACCTAGAATGTCCAACATTTCAAAGTACTTTCAAAAATGATGAAAAAATAAAACTATATCTGGATCAGGGAAGATACACAAAAAACTGACATGTTTGTTTTTGGGGAAAACCATCTTTAACAAATCTTTTAATATTTATGTGAAAAACAAAAAGACTTCTCATGAAGAAGACCATCACTTAGACCATGTTTCTCAATCTACTTGTATTGCTTTCCTCAACCTTTTGGTTATCCTTATTGAAGGATTAAAACACATAACTCTGCTTACTTAAATGATTTTTCTCATCTTAAATGATTCAAAATATCTAAAGAGCTCTACATACACTCAGAGAAATAATGGCTAAAAACAAGCATGAAAAAAATAGACAAGGAAAACATAAATACATGAAAGAAATCATCCTCTGTATAAGTTAATTCCAAAGTATTTAAATGTGCCTTTCAACATGAGCAAATGACTAATCCCATTATCATAATTTATTAACCAGATCTTTTGTTCTATGTAGTAATACACTGTGTTTCCATGCTGTGTGTTTTTTATCCAGTGACCTAATTTGCTTAAAAGGAAACTCTTAAAACTCCCTTGTTGTAATGAATAAAATGTTAATGAAGAACTACAGAGAAATCCCCTTTGCATTAGTTCCATATTCCCAGGAACATCATCATAAATTTGTTTGCCTGGTTCTGACAATGGTAGTGATGTTCCAGCTGCTCAGGAGCATAGTAATGCTAAATGGTTCTGATGGAAAAGTTAAAGATGTTCAAGGCACTGTCATCTGGGATGGACAATGGGAAGTTATCTTTTGGAGGGAGTATTTGATGGATTTGGCTTTCATCCAACTTTTTTTAACATTTGTTATTTGCATTGATGACTACATTACTGGAAGCTTTCTCAGAAGATTACAAATGGAAACCATGCAAGCAGATATGTTTTCAGCAGAAAATGCAAGATTTTAAGTTTATCTTTTTTTCCCCTCCATACAGCCCTCAGTAATTTCTCAGTAATATTAGTATAAATTTAAAAATAAATAATGAATCTAAACCATTAAAATGTTTTAAATTTATTCTTGATTATACTAATGTTCATATTTTTATGTCTAGAGCTCTGCCCTGCATGATGAATGTAAATTAATAATTTGAATAAATTGATAGCTAAAATAAATAGAAAAGTATGTATAGCAGGTTATGTGTTGACAAATTCAAGTGACTATAACATTGATAAAATTTTCAGATTCAGGTAAAAAAATTGATAATTTGAAACTTGAATGTCTACATTGTTAAATACTCTACTGCATGAAAATCTAAAAATTATTTTATTTCCTACCACGTTACAAAAATATCTGATTTTGGAAACACTAATATCATAATGTGCTAATATCAATTTTAACTCCTCTAGAAAATATAGGTTGAATCACAAGCAAGTGGCTACAATTTTACTTCTACAAAAAATAATTAACATGCTTATACATTTGAAAATAAAAACTCAACATCAAGATAAAATAGCAATAAAGGTAATAGAAGCTGTAAATCAAAAGGAAGACTACATATAGTTTATCACCTGTACCATATTTGTGGGCTTATATGTAAAGGGAAATATTTTTATTATTTTTGCTTTGGGGTATAAAACTAATATCCTGTCAGTTTGGGTTTTCTAAATTTCTGTCAACTTTTCCCTTAAACAAAAAGCCTCTTTCTCTCCTTGTTCTATACTCAGAGGATCTGTATGGTCACTGAGTTTCTACTAACTTAAAAGAAAGTGCCCATTTTTTAAATGGATTGTTTGTTCTTTTGATATTGAGATCAATGATCTGTTCGTATATTTTGGAGATTTATCCTTTGTTGTTTCATTTGCAAATATTTTCTCCCATTCTGAATGTTGTCCTTTTGTCTTGTTTATGGTTTCCTTTGTTGTGCAAAAGATTTTAAGTTTAATTACATCCCATTTGTTTATTTTTGTTTTTATTTCCATTACTCTAGGAGGTGGGCCAAAAAAGGTCTTGCTGTGGTTTATGTCAAAGAGTGTTTTTCCTACGTTTTCCTCTGTTTTATGAGTCTGCCATACAGAGTGAAGTAAGTCAGAAGAAGAAAAACAAATACCATATGCTAATGCATATACATGGAATTTTTTTAAAAATTGGTACTGATGAACCTAGTTGCAGGCAGGAATAAAGAGGTAGACATAGAGAATGTACTTGAGGACATGGGGTGGGAGGGCGAAGCTGGGGCTAAATGAGAGTAGCATCGAAATATATACACTACCGAACGTAAAGTAGCTGGCTGGTGGGAAGCAGCAGCATAGCACAGGGAGATTGGCTCCGTGCTTTGAGATGACCTAGAGGAGTGAGATAGGGAGGATGGGAGTTAGGCTTAAGAGGGAGGGGATATGGGGACATGTGTAGGCATGTGGTTGATTCGCTTTGTTGTGCGACAGAAACTAACAGTATTGTGTAACAATTATACCCCAATAAAGATCTATCAAAAAAAAAAAAAGAAAAGACAAAAAAAGTGCCTTGTTTATATTCACTTTGAAACAAATGCAAGATAAGTAGCAAAGAGACCTATAGTGTAAGCAACACATTTACCTTCATGAAATGTTAGGAAAAACAAAGGAACAAAGCTGAAACATGAGAAAAACAATTGTTAATTCTTCATCATTGTTTAACTTCAGTTGAGTTAAGAACTCAGGGGAATAAGAAAAATAGAATGACTCTAATATTGAACAACAATATTCTATAGTGTGAAAGTATCCACATTTCTATAAACATTTTGTTAAATAGTTTAACCTTTTATTTATAATGGAAAATTCTCCTGAATCGACAAAAGTTGTAGAAAGTGAAAGAACTAATATATATATTATATATAACTAATATATATACATATAACTGCTTTGAGTTATGATATTTAGATATATTATTTTAATTACCTTTCAAAAAGACTATATCAGATGGGTGTTACTATAATGGAAGGGAACAGGATTTGAGAGTTATAACTTCATACAATTTGCAACTGAGAGGATTGCAATTTGTACTCAAGAATATCAGACTTTAAATCCCATGTATTTTCCATTACATCATAATGCCACAACCTTAATACAAGGAGAAAACTTTAAAACATCACAAGACTGATTTGCTGTGAAGTTAAGAAGCTTAATCGTCAGTAACTTTCAATTGCCTGGGCCCTGAACAATGCTATGGGTCCTATGCTCACATAATTATATACTTTTTCAAAGTTCTAAAATTAAAATATGTTGATATAAATCACCTAAAATAGAAAGCATCCCACTCCTGTATTTATAGGACAGAAACATAACAATGCTACAAAGAGTGTGAGAGCATCTGTATAAAGTCACTTGATTTCATCATACATAATAAGACACTTAAGATTTATCACCCATGACTATAAAAATTTGAATAGTAATTAAAAATGTTCAATTCAGATGTCCTGTTTTCACACCTTATTCATGTTAAAGATACTTTTAGAAGAAATAGCATATAGTAAAGCCTATAAGGTATTAAAAGCTTCATCTTTTTTGTTTTACACACACATGTGTATAAAAGTGTGTGTGTACACACACATAGAGGGACAAAATAAAGCGAGCATGTGTCTTACTGGCAAGGCCATGAAGTCTTTACAGTGAGATTAGAATCAAATGGAAAAACAAAATCCAGGTAAAACAAACCAAACATAATGAAAAGCAGCAGGAATTATTATCACAGGATGTAATAAGAAATGAGAAAAGAAAGAGATGCATAAAAACGCTTATGGTTTATCATGGCCAGAATCCAAGGCAAGAACATGGATATTAACCCAAGTAAATTAGATGTTTTTTATTAAGCTTTTCTTATGGCTGGAAATTAATGGCATGGTGCTCAGTACTACAATATGGCAATGGTAGAAGCTGTCTTCCTCAACACATGTTTAACATTTACCTCAGATGTATATCATAATACATGACTGGAGCATATTCATGAATGTAAATCCATAGAAAATACTCAGATAAGATGAAACAGCTGTGAACTCTGTGTTCATATGTAATAATAATAAGAGGCTTCAGCCATATAGATATCATTTATAAAGAATTATCATTTACTAAAACACACAATTTGTAAATGTTGAAATTTTACCAATTTTTCAGAGGAGCAAGATATTGGGAATATAAACCGTTTAGATCTTAGAGCAAAGACTATTGGTTTTGAATCTGGCTTAACTTTTTCTCACTGTGTGAATTCCCTAAGCCAAAGTTTCCTCATCTGAAACGTAGAGACATTAATATACAACTTACCTAGTTTTAGGGTTTTTATAAATGACTTAAAGGATGTGTATGAAAAGAGCCTCACAAGTCATAGACCAATAATAAATGGAAGCTATTATTATTCCCCTCCAGTGTTCACTTAATTATCAAATCTGTGCTCTTTTTTTCTTCATTCCCCCAATTTATTCAGATTTCCTGGATTCATTTATGTCTTCATTCATTGAAATTGTTTTGGGGTAGGTATGTGTTCATTCACAAAAGTGCATGATTCAGAGTCCTTCCTCCCAAGAAATCCGTACACTAATCACAGTTGTGCAGGTGTTTGGCTAATGCAAATCTAGCCATGTGACTTGGATATTTTTTTCTGCATTTTAACTTATAAAATGCAGTGAAGAGTAATGATACAATAGCTTTCCCTTATAGATGCATTAGCCCAAATAATTCAACTATATTCATTTAGCAAAAGCCACATAAACCAAGCAAAGCAGAACATCCAAGAAAAAACAATTTTCATGCAAATGTCTTATAATGAAAATAAGCTAGGAGAACTTCTTTCTTCTCTCTCTCAAAGTATTTCAGATTCTACACAATTCCCTTGTTGAGGGAAGTCATATTGAAGATCACTATTGTTTTAGGTTTGTATTTTTAGGTATTATTTTTTGGTTTGTTGCTTGGTTGATGTGTTTGTTTAGATATAACATGGCTTCTAAGATTCATCAACTACCTCAAACAGTGTTCATTTGAGGAAACATTACCTTCTTTGAAGGCTAAGGATGAGGAATAAATGAGATTTTTTTTAAGCAAAGGAGCTAACACATAATGAAGACAAATTTTGAAGTGCTCTCCCATGTAATAAGATTAGACTTTTGAAAAGATATATTCTAAAGATGTAAGAGAGAGCAAAGAATTTACATGAATTCAAAAGAATACCATAAACTTCACAAAATAATCTTAAGCTAGTAGAAGCAGAAATATTATGATTCTATGGTCAACAGTAATTATATCCTTAAATACATCAAGGTTAACAATAGGAAAGAAATAGGACTCTTGCTTCAGATATATACAGTGATGATATTGAAAGGGTCTAAAAATGTACAATGTTGTAGAGTGATTGAAAAAGCTAAAGTTTTAAGAAAACAAGTTGACAGTGCTGTGATCAATTATGGAAGTGTTCTCATAGAGAGCAATTAAAATCTTTAGTTTGTGTCATATAGCAGAAAAGAAACATGAATAAAATTATTTGAGATACAATTAAGTTCAAAAGAATGAGTGTCTTGGTACTAGAAATATTCAAATAGAAAATGAGCATCCATTTGTAGCAGTTTCTATAGAATGAATAACTGTAACACAGTTTGGAAGCTAGGCTACATAAACCTTCATATTTAATTTGCCTTTGGAACTCCTTGGCTCTCTAAAAATATCAATTCTAAAATTTAAATTATTTTGAGGCTGTTCTTACATGTTTATGATTATTTACATAATCCACGATTTGCTCCAATGTCCAAATTATTGGACAGCATGGAAGCATGAATAGGGACGATCTCCATCCATCATTATCAGGCAAAAGGACACATAAAAGCCAAACTAAAAGGAAACCATTGTCCGCATTTTTTTTTT